>NC_056744.1:917015184-917205184 GCF_019279795.1 Protopterus annectens
CTCAACAAAACCACAGAGTAAAAAGATTAGTTGAAGGCACTGGCAAATATGAATTAAGTAATAAATGCAGTATTCTGTCTTTAACTGATTTCATTATCTATAAATGCAAGTATTCATAAAAGATGTAAAATAAATGCCTAAAGTACTTTCACTACAGTATTGCAACCAAATCTAAAAGATATGCCAATGTATACATGCAGTATTCCATATTTAACTGATTTCATTACTACATATTGCAGTAGTATTTATAAAGAATGTAATATGATGACTAAACTGCTTTCAGTATAATATTGTAACCAAATCCATACCGGGGACAAATATGAATTGTATTATCATTTATCAGTAGAGTGCAAATGTATACCCCTCCAAGACATGATAGCAATACACTCATTGTTCCCATATATGCATAAGCACTTCCTGTACATTTTGTTTTAGTTCAGTAAAGATGCAATAAAAATAAAATGGATTGATAATAATAAATTGAATGATATTGAAAGATGGACAGCATTATGTGTGAATTTATTGCATGTATTTCTTCTTTGTCTCCCCCATTTCTCTTTTTCTTAATTTAATTATGAATTAATTTGACTCTTATTTTATTTCTCTCCCATTTCTATTCATTTTTTACAGCTCAAAAGTCCTCAGCAGCAGCCAAGCCACGTGCCTAAAAGGTTAGAGAACATATTTACTCTGTTTGTCCAGGGACATCCTTACAAGATCAGGGCGGTGACAACTGTCCTGTAGACACCCTAGCATTTGGCAGCCTGGCAAGCTTGGCAGAATGGGGTCTTCAGCACTTAGATGAGGATATGGTGAAGCAAGTTGTAGACAGATGTTTTCAGCATCAAAGCTTCTCAGCAGCTGGTGGAAGACTCACTCCCCCAGTCAGTGATGACTACTGCACCACCACAGGCCCCTGCCACATCAATGTTGGGGTCCTCCTCTGCAACAACATCTGGCAGTGGAAATGTTTGAGACCTTGTGGACTGGGGACTTTTATTGGATACCACTCCTCATCACCTTCTACCTTCCCTTATCCTGTCTCCTACATCCTCTTACCTACTTACCACCCACATTACCCTCTTATATAAAAATGTTTGAAAAAATAGGTGGTTTATCTCCTGACAAAAACATATTACCCCTCCTATCCCACCTCCTGCAGCACAATCCTCTTGATGTGTTCTTTCTGTGTTTCCCACTTTATTGAGCCACCCCATTTTCAGTCTTTCCTATCTTCCCTTTTCCACTATTTAATGAAAACAACAGGGTGTCCCCATAATGATACCCATATATAAACATATCAAAACTCTTCCTTAAGTCCACCACTTTCCTTAAGTCTTTAAAGTGTGACTGTGCATAGCTACAGTCATCCGCGATATCCAAGTATATACAAAGTCATATGAAGCCTATGGTATTCACATAGACATCTGTATATATTTAAGGCTTATCTTCAGGTACTTTACACTTTTGCTATAAATAGGCATATTTATCAAAATGCCTTTGCATTTCCTTAGTCAACACAAATTACTTGTGCTTATTGTATTTACATATAGGTGTAGCAATGCTCTTCGTGGATAACTGCTATGCAGGTGTGAAAGGTAGGACTATGAATACCATCCCATATGTTTGTTGCTTAATGCTTCTTTTCTTTTCTTTATTTAAGAACAGCAATGCAGACATCTAGATAGGCACCAACTTAACACAGGACCTGATCACTTGGGCAACCTGCTTTTGAACTTTAATCCAATAACACACCCATCAGCCATCACACTATGGAGGCAAATGTTCTCAGCAGATTATACTGTGCTGTGCATCTTATTTTAGTGGGACAAACATTGCTCTCTATATCTTAGACACACAGCACTAATATGTTCTGAAGGAATCACTACCCCAACCTGAAGTCTTTCTTTAAAGCTAATTGTGCACCCTCCCCCCACTCTACCCAGGACCCCACACACAGGGAAATGATCAGCACCAACTGTACAAAGCATTCAGTCCTCTTATGTCTTCTTCCACAAAACTATTAACTAAATCCAGCATATTAATACAAAGATTTCACAAAGTATCCTTGCAAGCCATTCAACTGCATAACCAGTCATGCACCAAAACATATGCATATTTTAAAGCCCCACCAATGTTATAGCAAACAACTCCTTTTTCTAATTTACATACCATTTATTTGTTTAATAGGTTCATAAGTTCATAGGTTCATACTAGGCTATCTGCCCAAGGGCATTTATAAGCCTAGCCCATAGTTATTTGGCTTTCGCCACCCCTTTAGTTTGAATAAAACTATGCCTATTATTTTGCTGTGCCTCTGTCAAGCAGTGACACTGAAGTAATCCCTGGGGTATATCTGCGATCCCCCATCCATTGGTCAAGATTCCTCTTGTACAAGGCCAGCGAGGTGCTCTGCCTCACATGTACCGGGATTTTGTTCCACAGCATAGGGAGTCTCTGGGTGATGAATCTGTCCCTCCAGCATGTTCTATTAATAACCGTGTCAAGGTTCAAGTCTCCCTCCCTTGTGGTTCTGAGGGATCTAGATTTTTTGAGGTGAAGCATATTCATCAAATCAGGGTTTGACATGGCCTTATATGTCAGGCACAGGTCACCTCTGAGCAAGCGGTATGAGACTGAATAGAGCTGGAGTTCTTTCAGTCGGGCAGCATAAGACATATTTTTGAGACCCTTTATCCTTTTGGTGAGGAACTTTTGGGGCCTTTCCAGCTGCTGCAGGTGTCTGGTCAGATACATTCCGAATGGGGCATTGTACTCAATCATAGGTCTAATGAGTGATGAGTACAGGGGGGCGATGACCTCCCTTGATCTAGATGTGAATCCCTTCATGATCAGGTGGGCAATGTAATCTGTACTCTTTTTCTTGCTGCCTAAAATAACCTTACCCCTGTGGCCATAAACTGTTACCAAGCCCACCTTACCTGCACTCTCAGTAGGTCTCTCTACAAAGCACTATGATTCTTATCAGCACTGCCCACAAAGGGCAAACTGAACAGCTCTGCATATCTGCTCACATCACTAGATCTACATCAAAAGAGATCTGAATGAAATACATGTATGATTATTTTACCTAAAGATCCTGACCTCCCCTTCCTTCTTAAACCCTATCACTTCATATATTTGATTGACATCTATGCCAACCATTGACTGACTACCAAAAAAACTATCCCAGGCCTATTTAGCCTATAACTTCCAGTACTCAGACAGATTAGATGAGCCAGGATAATGGAGCCTTTTTCAAAATTCCCTTTCCCATACACTATAAAGCAATCGTTTTTGCAGGAGGTCCCTGATAGGGAGACTGTTATGACAAACTCACAATTTCTATTTGCATTAATTCTGTGGTCCCACAAACTTGGAAAAAGGGAAAAGATTTGGAAGAATTGGAAGAAATGTAAGCTAACCTTTACCTCTTTGCAGGTTCCTGCAACCCAGAAACAAAGCACAGCACCTGTGATGTATGAAGTTCTAACATATTCAAATGTTGGCAACATAAAGGAGAAGTTTTCTCATTAATGGTCTAGTCAGGGGATACTCAGCCAGCTGCAATGCTCCAAAACCATCTGTCCATCTGTTTTAGATGAATTGCATGGTGCAGATTCAAAATTCTAACCAAAAGTAGAAGATTTAAATGTCAGTCAGCCTATCAGTTAGCAGAGAGAGAATCACCATGATGTCCCCCATATTGACCTTAATCCCAGCACCACAAAGTAGAATTCAAAAAAGGCAATTCAGATGGACACAGTCATTGAGAAGCAGACTGTCACGGTATATCTGGAAGACATTGAGTGGGTGGGGACATATGTAATTCAAGCAGAAGCTCTACATTTAAGTGCTGCTCTGAAGGATTCAGTGTACTGTTTTTCAAACAATCAGGAAATAATTGGAGACAAGTTATCATTTGTATTGGAATGCTTAGCAGCAGCTCATGAGTTGCTGTTTGATATATGAAGTTTATGTGTCCTCTTTGTACCACATGGGTTTTGCAGATTGTTCCCTGCCACATCTTGAACACATGCTGGAGTTGAACTGTCAGTCATCCAAATTATCCTTAGCTGGGCATGTGGTGTGTGTGTGTGTGTGTGTGTGTGTGTGTGTGTGTGTGTGTGTGTGTGTGTGTGTGTGTGTGTGTGTGTGTGTGTGTGTTTCTGCCTGATGAGTGTTATGTCAAGCCTTGTCATGACCATTAAGAGGATAAAGTGGTTATCAGGAAATGAGTGAATGGATTAAGTTTTTCTTTATGGTAAATCCATCCATCCATCCTCAACCACTTTTTCCCGTTTTGCACATGGGGTTGAGGTGTCACTTCAACATTAATTTTAAAAATGAAGTTTCTTACCGTAGGAGCATTTATTAGGCCCTCTGCCTTAATCCCTCATTCCACTGGTATTATGGACTGCTTAGAATGTTTTATATAAGTCTCCATATTATCTATTTTTATCAAAGGTACGTTCAGCAGTTCACATGTACCTAGTCTTATAAATATTGTATTTCATAAGCCGTCAATGTAACAACCACAAATATGATTGGTGAACCTTCACCATGAAGCATACAATATAAATTTGACACTCATATATAATGTAAACTGAAACCATCATCAGCATTGATACATCATTCCCATATTAACTTTTTCTAAGTCAGGCCAGTACAACGAAGGAGTAACAAGCCTCCACACAAATCATTGCCTATGATGTTTTTATTAGATAACTCTGATGCTGGTCATCTCTGCTGCCTACCCTCTCGTTCCCAACTTTGTGACTCCTATCAACAGAGCCTACTATTGTTTATTAAGCTGTGATGTCTTGGTATTGCAATTGCTACTTTTCAAAATTAAACACTGCTATTAGTAAAGTGCTTTCTTTAAGTATTATGTTAACCATTTTTTTTTCAAACTAGAAAACACTAAACCTCTTATAATGCAATATAGTCATGACTGGATAGGTTTTACGAAGAATCTGACCTTAAATAATGGTAAAAGAAATTTTGCCTTCATTTAGAGTAGACTACCAAATTAATCTCTTTCCTAATCACACAAGTTGAGAGAATCATCACTGATATGATTTCACCTATAGTTATATCATTCTGTCTAATTCCTTCCCCTAGGCAACAAGTCACACTGCTTCACTTACATAGGGGTTATCACTGTTATTATTATGTTAATCCATGCAATTCATCCTTTAATACCTCAAATGAATGCTTTCATATTTAAGGATGTAAATCAAGTCATTGCTTGCAATACCCACTTAAAATTACATTCTGGTCTGCTGCCATGTACATTCAATAATTTCATGGTTACTTCAGGCCATACCACTGGAATAAGGTCTACATCACTGAAAGATACAGACTTTCTGGCACAAATATTTAATGGAATATATCCTCAGTAGCTCCAAATAGCTAACAGCATATGGAAAATGCACCTCAAAGCATCACAAATAGATCAATGTAATCATAATAAATCTGGCAGTTAAAAATAATCCCTTTTATTTAAAAAATCACTAAGATTACAACATCTACTTCAGGCCTACAGTATGACTCATCTTTTAATGAGACATCCTACCTGCACATTAATTTTATAATTAGCAGGAGCGTAATAAATGTATGTATTACAGTGTTAAAATATATGTTCCATCAGTACAATAAGCTACCACCCGCTTTCAGAAGGGCCTTGTATTAAAACTGACAGAGTGTTCATTCAAAGCAGTCCATATTAACCCATAATGCAAGCATCTAATGACATACAAGACATCCTCATGGCTCAGTCAGTAGGGCTACTGTAAACCCTGTTAGGAAACTATCTTTAAAATATGCACAATAAATTAGTTAACCTGCTTCAAATAAATCAGTATTTTCTATTATCCTCAGTGCATTTTACACAAAAAAAAAACACTGAAAACCTTGAATACTAGAAACAAGCAACCTTGAGTCATTTTACTCCGTATAAACAACACGACAGTAAACATGAACTTGCAGTTCCAAATCATCCTCTTAATCTTGGTGCTATTAGAAACATTCATCTTCTTTCACAGACTCCAGTAGAATTAGTCATGAAATATTTCTCATTATTTAATGATAGCGTGTTAGTATTCAAAAACACGCATACTGATTATTCAGCCCAACCAGCGTGCCCATCATAAATCGAGCATATATGAATAGAAAAAAGTCTGGCCACTAAAGTACCACTTGGCAGCCAGACATTTCTACTGGAATATGTTATGGAGGGATAGCAAAAAAAAAAAAAGAAAATCAGGTATATTCTATAAAATAAAAGGAGAGAAACGTATACGATTTCCCTTCTTTTTCTGCATGGTAACTCTTTAAATCTCAGTAAACTCTTATACCTTTCAACTGTCTCAGTCTTCTCAGAATATCCAGATTTTGGTCTCATAGCAGCCATGGAGATTTTCTTTCTCCATTGCTACTCTTAAAAAAAAAAAAAGCAATAGATGGAGATTCTGTTTTCTCTGTTACTTTAATTCAACAGCACTGATGTACTGTGCAAGAGTAGGACTATAACTCCTATACACGTGCACAGTACATCAAGCATCATGAGAGAATGGCAAACAATGAGGAGGATCACTACAGCTCCATTATATTATTTAAGAAAGGTAAGCAAAATGTTTCTTAGATAATATCATTGTACAATAGCAATAACCCACTCATGGGTGTGGGTATATCAGGATTTATTAACACGTACTTGGGGGTAATTGTTGTAACAATCTCTGAATCATTGGCATCTATGTTGTAGCTTCTGGAATTCAAGATCTGTGAAAGTTTGTCCATGACTGATAACTGCAGAGAGAATTGAGGCAGCTATCATCAGCGTATTTGACTCTACCCTCTTGTCGTGGAAGAGGGGAAAGGGGTTAGAGTTATATTTATTAAAATTAGAAGGTTTATTAATTTAAAAGTAAATAGCACCAGATCCACAAAGATTCAACACAATTTTAAATTACTCTTTTTTTTTTATTGATTTATTTCTCAAACTTGATTAATAGTCAAGTGATTAACTTGGATTTTTCTGTAGGATTCAGTCTTTGAAAATTAACGGTCTGATTGTATCTCTTTTTCTATTGGCTGACATAAATGCTATAGTGGTTATTTACACTTCTGTGTTCCCTCTTAAAGTGAAATGAGCACTTATGAGTAAATTTAAGTATGTGGATTTTCCATTTGCTGTTCATTTTGCTAAAAAAAATTTATAAAAATATACATTTAATAAATGTCTATTGCCAGTATATCATAACTGCACAACTAAGAAAACAGATCTTAAAAAACAGCTGGATAAATTAATTCAAACTGCAAGCCTTTTTTTATAGATGCATGAATGGCCTCTGCACACTCTGAATACCTTTCAGCTGTTTGGTCTGAATAATCATTGATGAAAAACACTCCCTGATTACCTGCATAACAAACTTTGTTAATCTGTCATAATTGTCACAAAATCAAAGAATCTTAGTGTACCAGGACTGATATTTCAGCACTGCCTTTCAAGGATATCCCATTCCCTGCCTTGACACTACCAAATGAAGTCTGCATGCTCTTTCGAAATTCATACAGTTTGACAAGGTAACTTGCCATTCATATGCACTATATGAAGTCCAGTCCTTCTTCCCCTTCTGGAATTCCAACCACTTCTTCTAGTTCTAACTTCTCTGAAGTAAACACCATCAACATCTACTGAGAGTTAGTATTTTACTCTTTCAATATCTTGATCTTTCTCTGGAGAATAACACGTTGTCTTTTTGACCAAAGATTAAAATGCTCTCATTAAATTAATTTGTGTTCATTTTCACTAAAATCTCAAAAATTTAGTTTTCAGCTTTTATATTTAATTTCATGAAGCATAACTTGAAAAACAATCAGAAAATATTCTTTTGTTTTTCATACAGACAAGGAGCAAAGCCCACTGCATCCCCTGTACCAGACGTCATTCCATATTCCCGTAACTCATATGTACCAATCACATTACATTGGTAAAGAGTGAAAATAAAATGCTGCAGTGCACTACTGGCTTGTCTCATACAAGTCAATTTGGTTCTGAAAAGCTGTAACAGAAGAAAATTCTACTAAAACCATGCAACATAGAATACATCAGCAAAATGTAGAAAAGCTAGACATTAATAATTATTTTAACCATTAACTTAATAATATAATCAGAGTGAACAGAAAAGATGCATTTCCTGAGTAAACTTAACAAGATCAAGAGCATTTTGAAATTTTTTATGAGCCCACTTATTGATTGTCTGGGGGTATGAAATTACTGCAGTAGTGAACTAATCGTCCAGCAGCAATTAATCTTGTGACAAGGATGATGTCATATTTAAAATGAGGAGCATTTTATATTGGCAAAACAATCACACTTTCTTGGATAATTCCCATGTATGTGTGTGTATATATATATATATATATATATATATATATATATATATATATATATATATATATATATGGGTCTACTTTGTTTAGTTGAATCTCATTTCACTGAATTTCATTTCACCCCGACCACTTCACTGAAAACTCAAATTACTGAAAACTCATTGCACTGAATCTCATTCCACTGAACTGAACTTAGTATATATGGCACTGTGTAGAGTACTGTAAGGCAAGTAAAAGGTATATGCCCTTTTCCCCATGTAGTGCGATCCTGAAGTTAGTATATATAGTTGGGGGGTGTGGGGGTCATAGCCCCCACTTAGTTTGAGTACATATTGTCTTCTGGAGAGAGTTAGTCATTGGTGTTGCAACTATGTACCTCTATTATTTTGAAGTTTTTGGTAAAATA
The DNA here is from genome assembly GCF_019279795.1 of Protopterus annectens. Lineage (NCBI taxonomy): Eukaryota > Metazoa > Chordata > Ceratodontiformes > Protopteridae > Protopterus > Protopterus annectens. The sequence continues at coordinate 917,023,988 of NC_056744.1, forward strand.
CAGTATAAATCCCACATTCCAAAGACATGCATCTGGAGCATTTCTCCCCGGGCTTCCGCTGAAAACAGGCTCTGTAGAACCTAGTCGGACATTCCCGGTCAACAAATGTTAAATAAATAAATAAAAATAAAATAAAACAAACAAAATGGGGGCCTACACCCCTCACACCCCCCAATGTGTGGGGCTGTGCCCCCAACTATACATATATATATATATATATATATATATATATATATATATATATATATATATATATACACTAATGCCTGGATTGCACTACAATGGGGTAATTTGTGTTTTCAGCTAAGTGGTCTGGGTGAAATGAAATTCAGTGAAATGAGATTCAACAAAACAAAGTAGACCCATATATATAAATATATATATATATATATATATATATATATATATATATATATATATATATATATATATATATATATATATATATATATATTTATACTTACACACACACACACACACACACACACACACACACATGCTCATGTATGTACATCATGCCCCAGCAGACATAATAAACATGCTTAAGTAGAAAGCTGCTAATTTATGAAAATTTGTTGTAAAACTAGACAATTTGACATAATGTCATATTAACATTAATGAAATAAATTTAATGTAGTGCAGGATTTGATTTCCCTTAGTCTCCTATTGCATAGTGTGCAATTCTGAGCAAGCCCGAAAAAGGTCCATGTATGTCATTGTTCTGCTCTGGTTAACAAATACAAACAAAAATAGTGATACATCTTGACCTTATAAGGCCTGACAACTGTTTTTTTTTTAAATTCTAGTAAATTCACATGCATTACTTCAGTAATGTTATATATCTATGTTAGCCACTGCCTACCCTTCTTCTTTGCCTTAAAAATTCCCCATTACAGTGTCTAATCTAGTGAATCCTGTCTTTGAATTATGAGTCAAAAAATTTGAATTTTATCTTGCTATCAGACCTTCCAGTGAACAGTCAAGGTTCATTTTCATAAATAATGGCTGATGTTATCTTCTTGCAGACCATGTAATTCTGTTTCCCCATCTCTACAGTTTAATTGAATCAGTTTTCCTGTGCACAACCTTACATAGTCCAACTGTCAGAGTCATATGTTATTACTGGAAAAAGCATAGCTTTGTTGAAAATGCAGTATTTTTACTGCTTAAAATCTCATCCAGATTTGCCATAGCTTCCTTTCAAAAAGCATTTACCTTTTAACTCTATGGCTGCAGTCATGAAGTGCAGAGATTGTTGACCACCTGAGCTCTGCAATGGAAAATAAAATACATCTCTGTGTCCACTTCTTTCCTATCTACATGCAAGGACATGGTAGGATGCAATTAATCTTTTTATTGTTGTGCAGCAGGCCAAATTTTGTGTTTGCTACCCCCATCTTCATCAAAAGGCTCTTCAAGTCTTCCTGACTTTCTTCTCACATCTCTGTTCTGTTTATCTGAGGATGTTAATTTTAATTCCAGCATTTTGTTCAGCTGAGGTAGTATTTGCAAAGATATAGTCAGCATATAAACTAAGTAAGTAAGGTGGCAATATATAGTCTTGCTGTACTTCTTTCCCAAATGAAAAATGTGTATTTCTTCAATCCAGTCTGTGCAGCCATGTCAGTATAATTGTTGCATGTACAGGTAAGGATGTAGGCAGAACATCATTAGATTACTGGAAATTCACCACTGAACCTATTATAAATCTCAGCAGGGCAAAAAAATTGAGTTATTTTTTTATTGATATAATTCACTCTGTTAGTTTATCAAGAATTTAAAAAGATGCACCATTGTGTTTGACAAATATGTGGAGACAACAATGTTTGAGGAACAGTATTAAACTTATATTTCTATCTGAAAAGCTGGTGAACAAAGTAAACATTTACACAGGGAATTGCTATCATGTGGGTGTCAGAGGTAAAAAGACCTTAAGTAGCCATCTAAAAAAGGTAGTTAAGGATTTTATAGAAGGAATGATCTGAAGACCAGTTTAAACTGATAATAATTTTTCATGTGGAAAGTCAATTGCCTATTACTCAGTACCAGGAGTATAAACAATAAAATGTGAGGTTGAAGCTGTGTTGGGAAGTAGTAGCCATGATATACCTGGTTCTGTACGTGTACAACTCCTGGATGATAAATGTCCTGCCCCTTACTTTGCCCTATTTTTTCCAAGTGCAATATCCTCAGCTATTCGTCCAAATTCTCCTCTTCGTCTCTTACTTATCTCTCTTCTTCCTTCTACCTATTGTAAGACATTCTCTAATAATGCTAATCCCCCATTTCATCCCTTTCTCTTTTTCTACCAAGTTCATTTCCAAATATTATTCATAGCTCTTTGCATGATGCTGCTATTAATTAATGATACGCTATTTAAAATTTTCATGTCTGTGAATTACTTGTATACCTCTGGTTACTATGTTCTTTATGTAATTATCTAATTTTCAGAGCTTTTCTTCTCAGGTCTCCACTGAAAAGGAATAGCTTTTTGCAGAGTCAGACAATCACAGTAAACAAATGCAATAAATAAATAATATAAAATAAATATTATTTGTGTTACTGAGACAAAGTATAACAATGTAAACTCTTCTACTGAATTGTACAGCTCTAAGGGATACCATAAACATAACAGTATAAAGATAGATGGGGAAGTTTCAATATGCTTTAAAAAAGATGTTATTTTTAATGTTGTACATATGGAATTTGGCATTGGATTAGTTGCTATAAATATACAATTAGCAAAAGATTCTTTTATGGTTTCTGCTTTTTATGCATCACCAAATAACAACAGTCTCAGTAATGAGAAAATCATGAGTTAGATCAGTAGTTGTCTTGATAAGGGTTATTTATTTACTGTTACTGACTTTGATGTTCCATATATTAACTGGGATTCTGTGCAGATATCAGGAGGCATCATGAGTACTTTATAGGATAAATGCTGTGTTGTAGATTGCAATCAAACTATTAAATGTCCTACTTGTGAATAGAATACACGGGATGTAGAATTCTCTAAGTATTCAGATTTAGTTACTGAATGTTCAGCTGTCCCCAAAACAGGTAACGGTTCACTGTGTTGTTGTCATCTGAGATTCATGTAAGCACTACAATAACATAACATGTGAATGAAGAAGTTCTGTCAGGTCACTATAATCTTACAGATAGTGAGATAAACTGGAAGTGGAAAGAGTTTTGAGATCATGGTGTAAATATCATAAATAAATTCTTTTGGTAAAGCTACCAACTGCATCATCAGTAAATAAGGACAATGTATTTGTTCACAGGGTGATTAAAATCTAAAATTTCATAATTGCATACCGTTTTTTATATTTATATATATATATATATATATATTTATATATATATATATATATATATATATATATATATATATATATATATATATATAGTGGATATGAAAAGTGTACACACCCCTGTTAAAATCCCAGGTTTTTGTGATATAAAAAACTGAAACCACAATAAATAATTTCAAAACTTTTCCCACCTTTAATGTGACCTATAACCCATACAATTCAATTGAAAAACAAACAAATCTGTTAGGGGAAAAAATATAAAAAATAAAAAACATACAATAAGCTGGTTGCATACATGTGCACACCTTTTAAACTAAAACTTTTGTTGAAGCACCTTTTGATTTAATTACAGCATTCAGTTTTCTTGGGTACACACCTGCCATCAAATAAAGAGACTCTGATTAACCCCAAATAAAGTTCAGCTGTCCTAGTAGAATCTTCCTGACATTTACTCAGTTGCCTGCTGCAGCAAAAGCCATGGTTCACAGAGAGCTTACAAAGCATCAAAGGGATCTCATTGTTGAAAGGTATCAGTCAGGAGAAGGGTACAAAAAATCTCCACAGCATTGGATATACCATGGAACACAGTAAAGACAGCCATCAAAAAGTGGAGAAAATATGGGACAACAGTGACATTGCAAAGAACTGGACATCCCCCAAAAACTGATGAAAAGACAAAATGAAAACTAGTCAGGGAAGCTGCCAAGAGACCTACAGTAACACTGAAGGAGCCGCAGGAATTTCTGGCAAGTATGGTTGTGCACTACATGTGACAACACTCTCCTGTATTCTCCATATGTCTGGACTATGGGGTAGAGCTGCAAGACAGAAGCCTTTTCTTACACAGAAAAACATCCAGGCCCAGCTAAAATTTCCAAAAACAATACATTGTCTCCCAAAAGCATGTGGGAAAATGTGTTATGGTCTGATGAGACCAAGGCTGAACCTTTTGGCCACAATTCCAAAAGGTACGTTTGGTGCAAAACAGTACTTCGCATCACCAAAAGAACACCATCCCCACGGTGAAGCATGGTGGTGGCAGTATCATGCTTTAGGATTGCTTTTCTTCACCTGGAACTGGGGCTTTAGTCAAGGTGAAGAGAATTATGAACAGTTCCAAATAGCAGTCACTTCTGGCCAAAAACCTTCAGGTCATTTGCTAGAAAGCTGAAGATGATGAGGAATTTCACCTTTTAACATGACAGTGACCCCAAGCATACATCCAAATCAACAAAAGAATGGCTTCACCAAAAGAAAATTAAAGTTTTGGAATGGCCCAGCCAGAGTCCAGACCTAAATCCAATAGAAAATCTGTGGGATAACCCGAAGAGGGCTGTGCACAAGAGATGCCCTCACAATCTGACAGATTTGGAGCGCTTCTGCAAGGAAGAGTGGGCAAATATTGTCAAGTCAAGAGGTGCCATGCTGATAGACTCCTACCCAAGAAGACTGAATACTGTAATTAAATCAAAAGGTGCTTCAACAAAGTATTAGTTTAAGGGTGTGCACACTTATGCAACCAGCTTATTTTATGTTTTTTATTTTTTATATTTTTCCCCTAATAGATTTGTTTGTTTTTCAATTGAATTGTACAGGTTATACATCAAATTAAAGGTGGGAAAAGTTTTGAAATTATTTATTGTGGTTTCATTTTTTATGTCACAAAAACATGGCATTTTAACAGGGGTTTGTACTTTTTTATATCCACTGTGTATATCTATATATATATATATATATATATATATATATATATATATATATATATATATATATTGTTCCCCTTTATAATTGTGAAATACTGAAATCTCGAATTTCAGTATTTCGAGACCATAAAGGTGAAATCTTCAAATATCGAACCTTCACAATCCCAAAACTACAAATCTCGAACATACAGCATACACCACAACACACATAAACCACACCACCCACTCTACAAAACAAATAAACACACAAAAACAAAACACCACACATCCACATACCTACACTACACATAAGCAGGGGGGCAAGCACCTGCACCCCCACACCCCCCACTTATGTATAATAACTCCGAGATCACACAAACCATAAAAGACAGTACACTCACACCCAGACATTCCACAGCCCTCACACACACACACACACACACACACACACACACACACACACACACACACACACACACACACATATACACATCACACATAGACAAACACCAACACATCCAATTACACACATATATGTTCACCTTCCTACCCTAACCCACACATACAACTTACAATCTCACATACACTCAAACTCACACCCAAAACCCTTACAAAACACTTACTTACCTTAGATTCCATATAAATGCATACACTACACCCAACAACATCCAAACCAAACAGTGCATGTCACGTAATGTAAAGCCACAACCGTGAATTTGAAATATTCAAATTCATGATTATGCACTTTCAACGTTTTTTAAATTCTCCTTTATGGTCTCAAAATACTGAAATCTGAGATTTCAGTATTTTGCGATTATAAAGGGGAACCATATAGACATATATATATATATATATATATATATATATATATATATATATATATATATATATATATATATATATATATATATATATATATATATATGTGTGTGTGTGTGTATATGTGTATGTTGTGTGTGTGTGTGTGTGTGTGTGTGTGTGTGTGTGCGCGTCTGTGTGTGCGTGAGTGTGTGTGTGTGTGTGTGTGTGTGTGTGTGTGTGTGTGTGTGTGTGTGTGTGTGTGTGTGTGTGTGTGTGTGTGACTATATATATTAGATTTCTTCAATTCCAAGAATGATTTGAATGAATTGGGATAACTGGGCTGGTAAGTCTGTTCATGAGTTTTTTTTTTTTTTTTTTTTTAATGGTGGTAAATGGTAAATTCCCCAGTGACAAAATGCAATGCCTTGAGTAGCTATTTACAATACATAGAATAATGAAAATGTAGACAGATGCATTTAACTATTAGCACCTCTATCAGAAAGTGAAAAGATATATAAAAATATAAGAATGGCATCATAGTTCAAACAAAAAGGGATAAACTACTAGAAACATTTATCAAATTGTATCAGGTCAAAAGGGGTTGTAGATGGATGGATGGACACAGCCTGCCATATACATTTGAAATAAATATCAACAGATATAAGGGACTCTAATAGTTTAAGATGGCTTCTACTATGTAAGATTGAGACATAATCAATGAACATTTATTTGGGTGATCACATTTTATGAAAACATCAAAATAACCTGTACTCAACTGACACAGATTGAAAACATATATTTTTTAGAGGCAAAGTCTGTTAACACCACACACACACACACACACACACATATATATATATATATATATATATATATATATATGTATATCTCAATTCTGTGATTGTACAACAGTGAAAAAATGAGAAACTCTAACAAACAGTACACAGTGGCCTCACACAGATAGTGCTTTTGATCTTTCACAACTGAGAAAGTGATTTTTGGTAGACCAATCCTTAAGGAAGGAAAGGGCAGACTTTATCATGCAATGGCTTGTAATGCAAAGGGTAAATAACTACTAAAGAGCTAACAGACATGGTTAAGGATAAATAATTATATCCATACAACAGCCATTATCATAATTTAAAACTAATTATCCATAATTTTAATAATGCTGTATCTAATCTTGGTATTTGGCATCTACATCAGATTCAAACCCCTTTTTCCCATTTTGTACATGGGATGGAGTTTCACATCAACAGTGACTATCAAAAGTGACCACCACCTCGAATCAGTTCACATTTTCCTTCTAAAATTGTATTTCAAACTCACCCAATGGCATGGACTCTTGCCCTTTTATGGAAGTATTAATGAGGGGAGTAAATTAAACCCTGAATATAATGAGAAGAACATAAATAGTAGCCCAGATCTTCCCTCATGCTACATCCATCCTGCAAGGAGCTGGAAACAAGATGCCTTACTTCCTCTGTCTTTCTTGTAAAACAAGACATCAATGGAAGATGGTTGCTAAAGCTTACTAGATCCCTATATCATCTATAGCTACCATTCTTTGAAATACACTTACATTAAATTGCATTATGGTAACTATTGATCCCCTCTCAGATATAAACATAAGGTAAGATCACCATCCTATTTTTATGCAATAATGTTCAAATAGCCACCAGTGTTGACAAGTCCATCCCTCAACTCCACTGGTGAGAGGGAGCATTGTCTAAAATACTGCTAACCACTTTAAACTTGTCTGCCTCAGGAAATTAAAATTTCACCACTCTCTCTTTTGGAACTTATTTAGGGCTGATATTACAAAAACCTACAAATGCACATGATTGTGTAGTGTTTGTTTAAGCAGTTTTATTTTAAGCTCAAAGCAAAACTGTGTTTCTTATACATATTTTTGTGGTGCTGTATATCATACACATCGGTAATAAATTATTTTTCCTATTTTTGTCCTTCTTGTTTTCAGGAATTCTTTGTAACATTTGTTGAAAGATCTTATAAATAAAAACATATGAATTTTTTTCTTCTTCCTTGCTTTTCTTTTATGTAATTTCTAAATATTCTTAACTAGGTGCATTTCGCAGTTTTTCATATATATAATATTATATTTTTTAGGCTTATTTATTTTATTGTTACTATATAAAAATGTTTTATCTTCGAGACCAGGTAGTAACTAAAAATGAGCCTTCAGCCAGTTTATTAACCCGACTAGCAAATATAATTAAATAAACAAATGAAATTGAAAATTAGAACATTTGCACACAGAAGAACAATAGTTATCGAAACAGGTAGGAAAAGGTTTGGAGCAGATAGTAAATATAACTGAGAAAAAAGATGAAGTGGGTTAAAGTTGAAACAGAAAACAGATACAGAATACTAAAGGTTCCAGTCTGATATATTTTCATAAATTTATTCCCATATTAAAGGCCTTTTTAGCCTACTGATCACAATGTTCAATTCATCATTTACTCACTAACCATGAATATTCTAAAATAAATCAAAATATGTTCTAAATAAAATTCTTTATTTGCTGTAGAATGCAATTACAGTCTCAGATATCAGATCTGCAAAAGATTACTTTGTTCTTAGATGACTCTTAATGGCATAAAGATTTTGTGGACATAAATGTTAGTAAGACCTAACTGAATTCTGCAACTAGGGAGCAAAAGACTTCTCTCAAGGACCTATGCTACTACTCTTTCACAAATGTATTTAAACATTATCAGCTCTCAGTGATAATGCACTGCTTATGGACATCTGATCATTAATACCAGGATGAAGCATTTAATAGTAACTGTCAGTGCAGTTCTTTGTATTCTAAATAACTCTCCCAATTGTCACCTCTCACATTTTGAGCTACGTTCTCTATTATAAAAATCTAAACTTTTTAAAGTTGTTACATAAATTAATGTGCTTGGTGACTGGTCTCTTCCCCTATTTTGATCTCCTGCATCCTGTGAGCAAGTTGGCAATCCAGCTAGTGATGCAAGTGTTTGCTCCTACATTATTCATCTTTTGTACTACACCTGAGTAGGGGATTGTGTCAAAAGGCTTGGCCAGGTCAAGGTAATGTGGTGTGAACTGTTTTAACTTCATCCATTGCTTTGGTAGCAAGAATAAAGCTTAAAATTTACCCATGATTTTGAGCCTTTCACACTTTTCTCTGGGCTGTTTTCAAACACATTTTTAGGGCCATGCATATATGTATGCATTCTTTGATTCACCTTCATTACTGTATTAAATTATATTCCTTGTATAATACAGCACCAGTTGTTAGAATGTGTTTTAAATTTGTAGTTTTGACCAGTCTTCTAGTAAGCAATGAAACAAAATGTATGAACCAATAGTGACAAAACTACCCATTTCAGAAAATTTCAACCATAAAAGGCCACTCAGACTTCTGTCATTACAATCCACCAATATCAGTAAATATACAAAATCTCTGCAAAAGTATGTCATCTAAATAATTCCGCATTAAAGGAATCTCTAACTAATGAAGAGGTTGCTGCTAGGAAACAACTTTATATTTCATTGTTTCATCTACAGATAAAGTGGCTGTTGCCCATGAAGAATAAATTGCCTATGTTACATTAAAAAATGGTAAGCTAGTAAGTAATATTGCAATACGGATTGGATGGCAAACTGATAACAGGTTCATAGTTGCTAGGTAACTCCTCCAAAGGAGGGCATTCACAGGACTGTAGCATACACTCCCTTTAAAGTACAACACAGTACAGTATCAGCAATCCATCTGCATATTGTGGTAGTAGAATCCACTGGCTTCTGCATCAAAAGTAAGGCTACTACCTGTTGGACTAATAACAATGCAAACAGACTTAGAATAAGCAGCACTAAACTTCTCTTCCCCTGAAGTTCTCAGCTCCTTGAAAAATGTTTTATTTAACATTTGTTTACCAGGAAAGTCTGACTTGGAACAAAGCCAATTTTCAGCAGAGGCCCAGGGAGAAATGCTCCAGATGCATGTCTTTGTATCATGGGAAGAAAACAGAGCCCTCAGAGGAAACCCACACAAACACAGACTCTGCACAGAAGGCACCCCAGTCATGAATCAAACCAAAGAGCCTCTTGCTGTGAGGCAACAACACTACCACTGCACCATCCACTTGACACAACTAAAGCTCTCAATTTCGCAGCAGAATACATCTGGAAAAAGACAAATTTTATTTGGGGGGAGGGCAAAGGCCCAAAACCACGGACACATTTTAAATATTGCTTGTATAATTTTAGAAAGTTGCTGAAATAGTGTTTTGTGTTACCAAAAAAGATAGGAAGACTGAAACTTAAAGGGCTATCATTATTTAGTGAAAATTCTGTTACCACTGATTTGCCACAAAACCACAAATTGTAAGAGGAACAGTAGACAGTTGAGAGCTATGGACTGAACTCCCTGAATTACAAGTGGTGGTGTGGGTAGAGAATGCAAGCTGTTGTACCTATGGCACAGGGTTTGAGCCTAGGTAATCCTAACCACCAGACATACATAACTAGGGCATCACACACACACACACACACACACACACACACACACACACACACACACACACACACACACACACACACACAAACACACACACCAGCCTTCACAGAACACACACCAGCATTCATAGAACACACACACACACACACACACACACACACACACACACACACACACACACCAGCCTTCATAGAACACACACAAACATCATCCTTCTAAATTCACATTAGCATGCATGTATTACAGGTCTTGCAGCTGTAAAAGTGGGGGTGGGTGCTTCCTCCCCCTATGGTTCAGGCACCTATGCTTGCAATCCAGGTAAAGAGCCCCTGTCAGCAGCATATAGGAGACTGAAAACAGAGTCATACACAAGAGAAGAAGACCTTGTGATTAACCTTAGCATATGAAGTTATCCTGGCCTTGTTTAACTTAATTAGACCTCTTATTTTTTTTTTTAGTTGTATAAGAAAACATTTGTCTTTATGGGAGTTTTCTTCTTTTATAATAAACCCTGTTTAGGTGAGAATTCTGTAAGTGGGGTTCATTTTAGTGTTTCTTTTGGATTTATTTCTGGTAGGTATGACAGCCTCTATGCAGCCATTCACATGATTGTATAGGGACTCTGTGAATAATTTGCATAGGCAGCTTTGATCTCAGGGTTAAGTAGAGCCTTTGAATAGTTTCTAACTATTACTGGTTTGTTGGATTTTCTAGGTTGATTTTTATTTTAAATGATACAGCTTTGTGATCCAACCTCACTAGTGAGGATGTGACATGGGGGGGGGGGGGTGGGATGCTGCTCTCCCATGTTGGTGAGTATCAGATCCTGCATGCTTGATCCTCTATCTGTTCCAAGGTGTTTGTGTTAGTAAAGTCCAGGAAGTGATGTGCCTGTGAGTCTCAGGCAGTGTACATTTCCCAATCTATGCAGGGTATTTAAAGTCACCCATGAATAGGGTGCTTTGTTGGATGCTGAGCACCTCTGGCAGGTTTAGGTAAGAGTCATGAGACTTTAGGGACATAGAAGGTGACCTGCAGCTAGGCATGATATGGTGACGGATCTTGTCTAACCAGCCTGGGGATATGCTGTCTGTTAATGTAGATCAAGACACCTCCACCTTTGCCCCCAGTCTGTGCTGTTGTTGCTCTAAATGTGTGGAAGGCACTGTAGCCTTTCACTGCCGGAGTACTTTCTATGACTTTAAACCAAGTCTGGTCATGGCATAGATGTATATATTCCGCAGAGTGAGGAAAGTCTGAAGGGTGTTTTAATTAAATCTGATTATCCTGGAGCAGATGTCATCTTGCATTAATTAGTACTTGATCTATGTCAGAGTTAAACTGATTACTCCAGGTCTTGAGTGCCTTAGAGCATTTGAACTTTAGATATCACTTGTTTGTATTGGCTCTTTTGATTTCTTATTTAACACTAACTGCACAGAGGGCAGCCCAGCCTTTTGTTTCTGGTAAGTTTATGGAGGCAACACATGCATCCACTGTCTGACTATCAGAGAAAAAGTTAGGAAAGTGCTTCTCTGTGTCTGCAGTTAAGTTGTTTAACTGATCTAGCCATTTAGAGTTGTTTTCTGTATTATCTGATACTTCTTTTGCATTTTGTTTTTTTATTTGAGTAAATCTCCATTTTATTTTCTGCATTGATTAAATGTATTTGGCTTGGTGTACAGGCCCTCATGGATTAAGTAGTGATTAATCTAAGTGACATTTAGAATGATTATTGCAAGTCCTGAGTAGCTTACAGCATTTCAGCTATAAAGGTCACTTGTTTTTCATTAATCCTTTTATTTTCTTGTTTAATACTTACTACATACAGCCACTATAAGTACAGCACCCTGGTAATTGCATTTACACAGGGGGTAGTGCAAGCAAGCAAGAAAATTTTATCCTCTTTTACTATTAAAAGGGTACCTTCTTCTAAGTCCTATGAGTGAGTTAAATAACTCTTCTCTGTGTAAACACCTTTCCCTGCATTGAAGCAAAATGACTTTAGCTGACTTGAGCAGATTTCAGCGACTCTTCCTTTAACCGCGCAGTTCTTTCTTTGTACAGATAAATAAACTTTTCCAATGTATTATTCTCCCTGCCCTTCTTTAGCTCATCACTAACCTTCTTCACACAGCTGTGTGGGGAGAGAGTGGACTGTTCCTACTTCTATGTCCAGCCTTAGAGCGCATTATGTAAATGAAAGTGGACTTTTACTTTAACGAAGAGGACTCTGTCTGTGTGAGGTGCAAATCATTAATGAAAGTGAAGGTATCCCTCACTAAACCAGTACCATGCAGTGTGCTTAAGTCTGTCTGGCCCCACCGATACCTATGTAATATCCACTATATTGTAAACACAACACTCCCTTATGCTGATGCAGTTAAAAAAAATAGTTACCCAATCATACTAAAACTCCCAAATATAGACATCAGCTTAAACCCTCAAATCTACTTTTTGCATGCTACCCAGCATCAGCAGTTCTAAGCCAATATACAGCACAGTCTGACACTACAGTCAATATTGCCACAAAATGGATTACACAATCAACAAGCAGAAAACCTTAAGGTAGCAGGACTAAGCTTGGACATTTGGCAACATCCTGGTCATAGATGACTTCAAAGTTAGACACCCAGAAGAGCAACTCATCAGGAAGAGAAAAAACAGTGAAAGTTACCTGCCTGTCAGGTGCCAGGCCCTGAAAATTCACTAGGTTCAAGTCCACCACCCCAGTTACATACAGGACTTGATCACTAGGCACATTTGGGAGTGAATGACTTGAGCTACACTTCCTTCGATCATATGAATAGGGACATTGTGGAGCTCTCAGAATATGCATCTAAAATGGGTGTAAAACTAGCCTTGACAAGTACACTAGCATCGCAAAGAATGATGCTTCAATACAAACAAAAAATAATTGACTTTGATTATAGACATAGCTACTGGTGTAATTCCAAGTAGATCTAATGCATATCAGCCTGGGAAGAGATGATTGACAACCCTGGTTGCTTTACTAGCTGTAGTCTGTATCTCTACCCTCATGTCTTCCCTTTATTGACCAAGACTTTTCCTTCCCTATAGTGCCTTTTTTAAGGCAAGCTCAATCTCATCAAATCACTTACATAACCAACCAAAATCAAAACAATGTTATGGTGGCACTGCTCAATGCTAGAAGTCTTAACAAAAAGTTGCACTCCTTACAGGCATTTCTAGCACTGGAAAATATAGATACATGTGACGTTGCTGAAGCATGATGGACACTAAAAGCACCTCCCATGCAGAGATTTAATGCCTACCATTCCTTCAAAACCAATGCCAGATTTAAAGATCTAGCTGGTGGGGGTGTATCTGTGTTCCTAAGAAAGCATTTTACTTCTAGGCTCATAATGTAGAACAAGGGCATTAAACTTCTCTACATACTTCTCAGGATAAAAATACAGGATCTTAAATGTACCTCATTGCCAACTACGTTACTCCCTTCCATGACCCCAGAAAACTATGAGGCATATCTAAACAAATTTACATCCTTTACTATAGAACCTAACACTATCTTTTTGTTGAATTCAACTACCTTTCCATTAACTGGGGAATCTATGCCATCATAAAGTTTCCTGGACATCTTTAAAGTCAACTCCTTAGACCAGCTATTCCAAACCACAATAAGGGGATCAGAGATATTTGACCTGTTCTGTTCAGCCTAGCCCTCTTGTGCTCAGCACTTTTAGTTACCAAACCACTGTTCATATCTCACCACCATGCTGTACTATTCTCCTCATGTGCAAGAACTAAATTACCATGGCATCTACCCATCTTCAGAGACTATTCCAACTAACTGATAGACTGATGAATTTCAAACACCTTCCTCACCATGATGAACTCACATCACATGAGGCCTTATTTAAAGATAAGATCTATCACCATATCACAATCCTAATAATGCATAAAAACAGTGCAAATTTGAGAACATACCCATTTGGTGGAATCCCAGTATTAACAAACTATGCATTATGAGGAAAAACTCAAAGCACACAAAAGTAAACCTAACACTCCATCAGCTAGTGAAGAATGCAAAAAGATCAACAAAGAGCTTAGAATAAAAAGCAAATATTCCACAGACAAGTAGGAATTAAGAATTGCCATCTACTCTACAGAAAACCACAAAACTGTTTTCAGTTACATCAGGAACCTCAGAAATAATACTCAGCAATAGTCTGAGTTAATACAAAATAACACCACATGCTCATCTCCTACGGACATAACCAATATATTAACTCCAACCTTACACTCCTATTTCTGCCTAAGTATCCATAGCACATTGATTACCTCTGAGAAAATTCTACTGCTCTCCAAATCTTTTGGGTTTCTAATACCATGATGGAAGTGGACCCCATTCCTAAATCAAAGTCTGATTAAAGTTCATGAAATTAGTATTGTTTCAATCTTTGATGTCAGCTAGAAGTGCTCTTCGCAGCACCCGCTATGTGCCCAGTAATGACTCCTTCTGCAATTCGTATGGGGTTACATGCATTGCTAACATGTCTAAATATGATTGTGGATTCTTTTTTATAAGATCCATTGCTCCTACTACTATTGGAACTGTCTGGGTATCTTTCTTGCACATTGCTCTCATTTCTACCTGCAGATCCTGATATGTTATGAGTTTGTGTCTCTCTGTATGCAACACATTGTAGTCACTGGGTGCGGCAATTTCAATAATCAATGCTACTTTTGTCTTCTTTTCATGGACCACTATATCCATTTTCTAGCATCTATCTTTTGAACTGTTGGTAATGGGTGATCTCATGTGATGCAGACTTTATCATTTTCTATGATACTTTATGGTTCATGTTTCCAGTGTTTTTCTGCCACTTCAGTACCACAATGTTTGCACAATCCCCAGTGTAACAGTCTTGCCACATTATTATGCCTTTCAGTATACAGTCCTTCTGCCATTAGTATGATGCAACAAGGTGTGCAACTGTTTCCAGTTCAGTTTTACAAAACCTACTTTTGTCTGTGTCTCCAACATGTTCAATGGACTTTGTAAACCAGCATGTACATAGTCTACTATCTTGGGCTACAAATATTAACCTTGTATCTCTTGGTTTGAATTCACCTCTCCTTAACTATTCCTGCGTTCATTCCTGATCAACTTGAGGTTCTTCCAGAAGTTTTCTATACTTGCAACTATATTTATGCATTTTCCATATTTCTTGCCTTCTCTTCTGTCTTTCACCTTATATTCTTTCTTTTGTTTTTTTGGCACATTCAATTGCTGCTTGTTTTTTATCTACTTCTGGTTTGATTTCCATTCTTGCTTGACGCTGATATGCTTCTGCTAGCCTAAGCAGGGAAGTCATCTTAGATTTATTCTCATTATGTTTCAAAACTTTCACTATGTTTGGGTCTTGTGAGGTCAGTAGATATGTGTGGAGTCACGATTGCAGATCTATACATGTAATCAATTTCAAGGAGGCCAATCCCTTCTTCAGAAAGAGGAATATAAAATCTTGATATACACTGATTTTTATAAGTCATTTGGTGAGCATGAAGCATTCTTCTTGTTTTCCTATCTAATCTATCCAACACATTTTGGGGCCAGTCAATCACTCCAAAACTGTAAGTTTGGACAGGAGAGCAAATTGGTTTATAGCTTGGATTTTGTTCCTAGATGTCAACGCTGTTTTCAGGATTAATTTAAGTCTTCTAAAGTACTCCTTGCTAACTTTTATTTGCATTTGTTCATGTTTTATTGTTGATTCTTCATTAATTCCCAAATATTTATGCACTTCTTCTGTTCTTTTATATCATATTCTTGTCCCATACTGATGTTTTCTTGATGCTGCAGTTTTTCTGCTTTAAAGGTTGCTTTTGCACATTTATCAAGACCAAATTACATTCTTTCATCATCTGAAAAAGTTTTGACTAGTTGCAGTTATGCTTTCCGTTCCTCATCTGATGAGCTATACAGTTTTAAATGACTGACAAAAGAGAAGATGAGAAGTCTTTACACTTTGTTGTTTTCTAGGAGTCAAATTGTAGCCATGGCCTAAGCTGTTAAGTAGACAGCTTAATGGGTTAAGGGCATGACAGAATAACAGCAGTGACAGAGTAATCCCTGGAATGTCCCCATTTGAATTTTTATCTCTGGGATTATAATTTGTCCTTTATCATGGCTTAACTGCAAAGTGTTTTGCCACTGTTTCCTGGTCACTGTAATGTAGTCGATCACTGTAGGGTGTATCTTATACATTTTTACGCGCTCTTTTATCCATGAATGAAGGATAGTATCAAATGCTTTTTTATAGTCAATCCATGCCATACTTAAATTCTTCCCCTTTTTACAGTTCTCCACTATGACTTTATTTAACAACAAATGATCCTTTGTTCCATATGACTTTTTTTTAGTGCCCTTTTGTTCTACTGCCATAATTGAGTTTTCTTTTAAATTACTATAAACTCTGTCAGCATCAATTCCAGTGTATAATTTTTATGTCATTGGAAGCCAAGTTATTGGTCTATAGTTTTTAGGGTAGCTTTCAGGTTCACTCTTAAGCAGGAGCATTGTTTTTCCTGTTGTTAGCCAGGTTGGTGTCTGTTCTGGATGAGCATATAAATAGTTCTTACTCAAGGCTAAATCTTTGTGCAAAGATGTCAATACTTTTAACCAGAAGTTAGGTACTGCATCTGGGCCTAAGGTTTTCCAATTAGAGGCTTTCCTTAACTTTGTTTCAATCTGCCTGGCTGTTACGTCATCCCATTTCATATCCTGTACCTTTAAACTATTTATTCTTTCTTTTACTTCTTCTATCCATTTAGCATCTTTGTTATGTTCCACAGGATCTTCATAGATACTTCTCCAAAATGAATCTATTTCTTCTTTTTTGGCAGTCTTTCAATTCCTTTTACCTTGTTTCGCAATTCTCTCTAAAACCTTTTTGGGTCATCAATAAATTGCTTATTTTGTACTTTTCCTGTATATTTATCTGTGTATGTTCTAATTTTTTCCACCTGTGCTGAATTTTTTAGTTTGTTATTTGTGATAGTGCATGATAGATCCTGGTCTGTTCTATTACTGAGCATTGCTTTTATCACATCTATCTTTCTTTGTAATTTTGTTGATCTGTTCCCTCTTCTATATTCTTCTGACAGTGGCACTTCTTGTCTTATTTGCTTTATAGTTTTTTCTATTCGATACTTCCATGATGGTATATGATTTTTTCCCCTTTCTTTCCCTCACTACCCTATGTTCTTGCACTAGGATTTCATCAGTTATTAATTTAGCTGCACAGTAATATATCCTGTTTACTTCTGTTATTTTACATGGATCTCTATGGGCAGTACTAATTACTGTGTTCATTTGTTTTATCAGACTTCTGACTTTTTGGGTTTTATTGACATTCTGCAGTCTATTTCTTTCATTGAGCTTAATATGTTTATCTATCTCTATTAAATCAAGCAACTCTTCTCTTAGCTCATTTTCTTCTAAACTAAGGGCATATTTTTATTTTCCATTTCCTGTGGACATTCTATAGAATGTTCTATAGCATCTTCCTGTGGCACATTCTCTTCAATTTCATCCTGTGCCATCCATTGCTCTGTCATATGGGATCTTACTAGCCCATCACTCCTCAACATTGACAGCATCACAGTTTCCTGTTCCTTCCCTTGCTGTCCAGCTTCAAGTGAACATTTTTACTGGTTTCCTGTGGAAGGCTCCAAAATATCTTCATATGGCACCTGAGCAATTGCTTCCCATTCCACTGGTTTCCCCATAATTTTGGATATCCATTGTTCTATTCTGTTGTGGTGCTTTCTGAATTAGATTTTCTACACCGAATCCTTCACTTCACAGGCACTGTGCATTTATATAGATGAATCAATGTCTTTTAAGCACCCTGAAACAGGGCGTCTATGGGAGCTAAGGAATTCTGCTGATTTCAATATTAAGAATGTAGTATATGTAGCTCACTGCACAACATATTTCCATTTCTATGTTGGCAAAACTAACCGTCACCTTAGGGAATAGATAAGGGATCACCTGTACTGCACTAGAAAAGGGCAACTGTATAGTGCTTTGGCTAAGCATACATTGGATAAGGGGGATAACCATATATTTTTGTTTCAGGTTTTATATATTCAGAATGTCAGCAATAGGATGGGGGACATAGTCAATACTACTGAAAATATGGAAGTAAAATGGATTTTGCGTTTAGGAGCACACAGAGGTTTGGGTTTGAATTATAGTGTCCCATTGAAGCCAGTGCTAAAATCTAGAAAGTTGAAATAAAAAATAATAATAATATTTTAACAAGAGAAGACTACATAAACACATGCAGGGCTTTGGGCCAATATGAAAGTATTTCTTGAGCTGCTTCTAGCATAGATATCACTAAAGACAAGCATTTGTTGATGCATGTATTAAAGCATATGTATTTACTAGGTGGACAACATGTGCATTTATTAGGCAGAATATATGTATTAAGTTGTTGAGTGTGTACTGCTTATATTTGTATATATATTTTTATATATTTTTTTATGTTTATACCCACGCACACAAGTAGCTACAAAATGGGGAACATGAGTATATGTATTTATTCATTGACTTTTTATGTATTTTATTTATATTTATCCACATGTTCTTGTCTTTACATTTTGTGCATGTGGTTTTTAAACAGAGTTTTTCTGACTTCAGCAATTAACTAAGGGCAAAACGTAACCATAGTATTTAATTGATTGCTGAGTGCTGAATTAACTTTGAGTGGTAGGAATAGTTGTTTTAGTAATGAATTAAAGTATTTAAGTGCTGTTGCTGTTTGAATGAACTGTTTGATGAAGCAATGGTTACCATTGCGAAAGTGCTCACCATTTTGTATTAAAAAAGAAGATTTTATTTTGTCGTGGTTCAGCTTCTTTATTCCAGCTACCTTCCTACTGGGCACCTGTGTTTCAACATTTTCATCTTCTGGGCTGGTTTGGATTCTTATCTTTTGTATTGTAAAGTTTTCCATATCCAGATTCCTTTGCCTGTATTTCTCTTTGAGTATCTTTGGTGCTGCTCTTTTTGTATTGGTTAGTTTTGCTTTCTCCTTTGCATAAATATTACACCAAATTAAATCTCTTTTTTCTTTCCCATGTCCAGATTTCTTCTTCAGATGTCTCCTGATCTTCCTGCTTCTCCTTACTTTTGAGACTCACTCCACCATGCTGTGATGCAACCTGTGTTAGACCTTCTACATCAAATCCTTCACTTCTCAGGCACTCCGTAACTTCACCTTCTATTTTTTTTAATTTCTACTTTACTAATCTTCTTTTCGACATTCTTTCTTTATGATATTATTTTCCTTATTGTGAAATTTTCTATATATGGATGCCTTTGCCTGTATCTCTCTTTGAATGTCTTTGGGGCTGCTTTCTTTATATTGATTAATTTGGCTTTCACCTTTGCATAAATAATGCACCACATCAAATTTCTCTTTCTTTCTCACATCCATATTTCTTTTTTATACTTTTCAAAAGTTTCTAGGTTTTGTTGTTTATATTTTCACACTTCCTCAGATGCTTCTTTTTCCAAACAGATCAATGTTTCTTGATCTATATACTGTTTTTCACAAATCTGTTGTATTAACAAATACAAATTTCTATTTGAAGCTTCTGACAGTTTTTCTTGTGGAAATATTTTTCTTTCCTCCAATTTCTCTCTTAATTGTTTTGTATATCTTGTATCTAGAAATTTTGGGCTTTTTGCATTATAGTAACAATACATAACTTCTTTCTTATCCTCAATAGTCCACTTTATCACCTTTACGGCTCTTCTTTGGCCTATCTGTTTTTGTGATTTTTGTGGACTACTACTTCCTTCTACAATGGGGGGGGGGCATCCTCCCCCTGAGCACCTGGCCTGGCCCCATTGTAGGAATGTTTCCATATTTTGAGGATTCTACACTGTCATCTTTTCCAGTGCTGGCACCAGTGTGCCTAGCAGGATTGGGCACTTTTTTTATCCTGGATCTTGTGCACCCAGCTATCTTTTTAAAATTTTAACCTACTTCTGTCCATGATATATGTTTTATAAATACAGTCTATATAACAGTGTCACCTTGGTGAGATTTTGTGAAAAACAGGGTCCACCTCATGAAGGTACTCACCAAGATTTGAGGACGAATTTAGTCTCAGCACTACTACTCATCCCTTGCTTGTTATCTTTTCATCTCTCAATTTGGACCCCTTCATCTCTCCATTCGGTCCCCTCTCTAAGGCTAAGAACATTAGCTCCATGGGCCAGGATAATATGCCAGGCTGTCTTCTTGTCAGCACCAAACATTTTCTAGCTAATTTGCTAGTAAGTCTTTTCAACCTTACATCTCCACTAGATCCATGCCAGAGGCACCCCTGTAGTCATGCTACTCCACAAATAGGGACCCACCAGTGAAAACTACAAGCCCATAAGTTTCATCATCTTTGCAGTGCATTATTATGGAACTCATCAGCAAAAGCATAGACAGTCTTCAAACATGGATACAAACCTGTTTGGGTATTTTAAAGGCAGAGCCTGTCTCCTAAACACAACACACTTTTTTGGATAAGTCACTGAGGCATTGGACCCAGGCAAATTTGTTCATACTGTGTACCTGGACTTAGCCAAAGCCTTTGATACCATTCTACTTTCTGGCATCATTGATAAACTAATCCAACTAAATAT
Organism: Protopterus annectens; assembly: GCF_019279795.1. Taxonomy (NCBI): domain Eukaryota; kingdom Metazoa; phylum Chordata; order Ceratodontiformes; family Protopteridae; genus Protopterus; species Protopterus annectens. The sequence continues at coordinate 917,045,000 of NC_056744.1, forward strand.
AAATCATTACATTACCCACTGGATAGCGACTGTCTCACCAATAGAGGTACACTCTTAGATAAAGACTAGTTCCCAGTGGTGGACTACAGAGGACTGCACTGAGACCACTCCTCTGTAGTATCTACTTCTTTGACTTCAAGGCTGACATTAAGGTTCTGAAGGTGATGAAGTTTGCTGATGATTGTAAACTGGGAGCTGTTACAAATACCCTCAAATAACTGTCAGATTGTCCAAGATGGCCTTACATGTACTAACAAGTAGTGCTTAGACTACATCTTCAAATTAAATGCCACAAAATGCAGCAGTGTATCATTTGTAAAACCTGGACACCCATGTTGCTATGACATCCCCTTAAAAACTGACCTGGTTGTTAGGAACTGGACATGTTCAGTGACAAGGGATTATTCTTTGATCACTATGCTACCACTGTTATTAGGATTTTTTTATATAGACAGATTAATCCTCGGGGATATATCTTCTACATGCAAGGAATTCATTAACACCTCTACTCCTCCCTTATCAGGCCAATTGTAGAGTACAGTACCCCATTTGGTATGTACTTATCTAAACATATGACCCTGCATAAAGTACAAAGCATTTCCTTAATAAGACAGTCAAGGTCATGTTCACCTTGAGCTAGCCTGACCACCTTGAAGCATTCTTACTCTTTTCCATGTCCTGTCAACTTTTTGAGGGAGCCCCTGCCTAGCCTACAGAGCCTTGAAGGATCCAGTCCAATGTGGCACAACTACAAAATTGATACTCTAAACATCCACTCAAGGGATATGAACCTCCACCATAATATGAATATGACCCCTTGGCATGACAGATGTCTATCACAGAGAATACCTGTTTGTGCAATAGATTCCTTCTTGAATGTATGGAGTACTGACACATTTTAAGCCTAACATGCATGACTGGACAGGTAATTGTAAGTACACCCAAACTGGCTAATCAAGTTCTTATGCAACAGGGATGAAAGTAAATCCAAAATAATTCATCCTGCCAGGAGTCTGGTATTAATTCATGACTTGGTTAGGTCAATGTGGGATCATGTAACTAGGCAGACTGCCTACTGAATCAACAGCCTAACCTATGAACTGGCCAAAATGCTCAATGAAGTTATCATGGAATAATGAGACAGCTGGCCTGAATAACAATGTAAGATAAGTACACAGTGAAAGAAATGGACAGGTGGGATGGTTATCCGCCAAAATATAATAACACTTTGAATATGAAAAAGTACAGGGACAAAATGAGCCAAATCCCTAGGAAATAAAAAAAATCTGACATTAGAACCTAATAATATATTGACTAATTTGCTAAGCTTATCCTTAAAATGTAGTTTATTGTTCCAGAATTCAAATCTGATAACTGCAAATTCCATTCCCAAAGCAATGTGTAGGAACTAGCCAGCCAGTTCCAAGATATTCATCATAGTTTCAACTAAAGGAGGTTATTAGAAGTGCATCTATAGGTAAGATTGCTGGAGGAGACAGAATTATAACCCTTCCACAGATGAGGAGCTTCTAGAAAGGTAGCCATTTGAAAGTCAGGACTTTAAAATGCAAGTACCAAAATACAGAGACTGAATGACAAAAAAATGGACTTGTATACACCAAGTCCTAGATGGCCATTTCTCAGAATATTCCCTTTTCTACAAAGTATGGCAATCTCAGAGTTGGTATACTTAAGTTCAGGGGTGTGTGGGGGGTGTAGGGGCTTGGCCTCCACATCAGGGTAGCAGATGGGGCATGTGCCTTCAAAAAAAAGAAGTTTAAAGGAGAAGAGTGATGTTTGAGATTCACTCCTGTCCTGCAATTTCAGTCTGTTCTTTGTTTTGTTGGCATTCAGTGTTACAAGAGCTGACATTTCAATATGGAGCCTTCTAGAAGAATTAATGGCCATGGTGCCAACAACATTTTTCTAGTTATGAATATGTTACTTACCAACCCTTGCCCTCATAATTCATAATGAATTTTCCAAAGATTCAGGTGTTCATCATTATGATCACTCCTGCAGTAGCCTAAGCACATGTTTGATATATCCTGACCCCAAACAACTGCAACTCACTACCTGGGTGATATGTATTTAACACCTTTTAGGGACCTGTTTTCTGAGGGCATGCAGCAAGTATTAATGGAGGCAAGAAAGCCTGCTAATAGAAAATTATATATTAGAAAATGGAAAAGGTTTTCTTATTGGTGCCAGAAAAGACCCAGCACCCATTCAGGGCTAGTGTTTCTCTGTTTTTTTAGCATTTGTGTGAATGATTATCCTATGATCTCCCCTACTGCAGGATAAAGGTTCATTTATTGGCCATTTTAGCATGCCTACTCATAGAGCCTCCTCTTTCACGAGCAGTTTCATGTACAAATGTTTTTGAAAGGGGTTCTGCATAAGAAGCCTCATGGAAAACCAGTGGCTTATCCTTAGGATTTTAATTTCATATTAGAAAAACTAATACTTGTTCAGTTTTATCCAGCTTGTCAGGCTGACGTGAGTTTCTTAACATGGAAGGCAGTTTAACTCATTGATCTAACCTTTGTATGAAGAATATTTGAGTTGCAAGCTCTATGGTGGATCAATTTTATTTCATTTTCCACAAAGATAAGATTTCTTTGAGAATTAATCATTCCTTTACGTCTAAAGTGGTATCCAAGTTTACCATAAGCATTCTATCCATCTCCCTGTCTTCTTTTCAGAACTTCAGAACAAGGTAAAGGATATTTCATACTTTGGATGTCCACAGACAGCTCAAGTACTATCTTGACAGAACAAAATCTTTCAGAACTTCTGACCATTTGTTCATTTTTTGTGAAGGTAAGAAGAAGGGGCAACCTTAGTCAAAGCAAACTATTTCAAACTGATTGCCCAAGGCTTTTACCTTTTGCTATTTCCACCACAACAAAACTATTCCAGGCAGGGTCAAGGCTCACTTTACCAGGTCCTTGGCTTCATCTATGGCTTTTTAGAAAGGGAATAATTCTAAAAGCATTCTAGAAGTGGCAGCTTGGTCCTCTGTGCATACTTTATCAAAACCGCTATAAACTTGATTTCTTCTCCAGGACTATGGCAGGCATTGTTAGGACAGTTCTGTAGGGGATCCTGGACTCTTCTCCTTTCACCTCTCAAGTCTTCTAAACTATGGCAATCTACCCATATAGCTGGGCTACTGCAGCAGTGATCATACTGGCAATGAACAAAGTACAGCTGTGTAAGTAAACTTACCATAACAGTAGATGTTAGAAGGACCAGTGCTGCAATAGCCGCTACCTTCTTCCATCCCCCTTACTTTTGTTGGATTTTTGCCAGGGTGTGAAAATGTATATTGTGTTTCTTTTCTTAGTATCTTTTAGCATGAAAGCTCTAAAAGGCTTAATGCCCAAATCTGAATTCTAGTCATTTCTGCTCAAGTGTCAGTGGTTTGGGTACATGGAAGGTGCCCTGAAACTTTGGAAGCTGGCCAGGTGTTTTATCCTATGCAGGATATAACCCATATAGCTTAGGCTACTGCAGTAGTGATCATAATGATGGACATCTGAATCTTTGGAAAATACCTTCAAAATTACCAGGACAGGGGTTTCTAAGCAAAGCAACTTTCAGATAAGAAAAGCTCACACACATCTATATGTCTTGCCACCATATATACAAGCATATACTGTTTAGGTAAGTTTAATTACAATACTGTATTTTCTCTAGTACTCTGACAGCCCTTCTAAGTCAGGAAGGATTTTCAAAAAGATTCCGTGTTATGACATTTCTAGAAACAAACAGCACTATTGGCTTTCTGTCTTTGTGCCAGTATCCAGATGCAGTAACAATCATGTCTGAGGAGATTTTAGTTATTTTGTTCAGCAGCTGCAAACAAATAAATGAAGTTATATACACACGCCCTGGTGAGTACAGTACATGTAACTGAGGAAACACGTACATTATACCACTGGTATTTTATCTTGTTTTGCTAAAGGGAGTTTTCTTAATACTTATGCGTGACCACGGTCTTATATGGTTTTATTAATGTGTGAATTAATTTTAACACAACTGCACTACAAATATTTTCTGCATAATTACTTCCAGCCCTGAAACGTGTGTAGTCTACAGTGATCTTATCAATGTTGTAAGGTAGACAAAGAGAGTAGACCAGAAAGAAACAATGATACTAAACAACATTTTCATATCATCTACAAACCAGCAAAGGTTAGCTCAATGTCAATTTAAAAAATGTTTTAGCTTTTGGTCTCTTGACAAAAAACTGCCTGAAGATGATAAGCTCCAGATGCAAATAGAATCAAAAATATAAAAGAGAAACATATGCAATGAAACAAGTTAATGAGACACAGAGGACAATCCTTTAAGAAAATGAAAGAAAGATTATTTCTACCATGATGTCAAGTTTTTTTATAAAGAGAAATGTTGCTAAAATAAAAGTGAATAAATGACAAAGGTTGACAAATCTGCAGGAACTGTCACCTAAATAGTCTATAGAATGCTTAGCATAAAAGCACTTTACACCACATTACTGGCTAAAGCAAATGAATGCCTTATCAGACATGTCTCTTCTAAATATTTATATGAATACAGCTGAATAAGTGAGCAATGAAAAATGAAGGCTTATCATTATAATTGTAATAATTACATAAAACAGGGACATCAATGCATTTTACAAAGCATTCTCCACTGTTTGTAGATATACACTGCCAGCCTTCATTTCAACTCATTTTCCTTTCATGGTTTTTTTTTCTTTGTCATGCTTCATTAAGTCAGCAATTTAGTAGTTCATGCGTAATAAGGAAAAAAAGTTTTGTCTTGTTATACAGTAGTCCAAGACTCTGTAGTCACTCAAAGCAATCAGAGTCTAATTTTATAAAAGGCAATTAGAAAATTATAGTGCAAGATCATATAGCTGACCTACAAAATTATTCTGTTCAGTTTAGAATGATGAAAATGTACTGGGCATTTAAAATACATTTATCAGAAACAGCAACACATTTTATTGAACACGGAAGGAAATATATCACCTGCTTACTGAACAGCTGAGGTCGTCTGCTGAGATAAATCATACATTCTTTCCATACTTCACTGGCTTCTTTGTGTGTTATCTGGAGCTTTTTTCCCTGGGCCTCCACTGAAACTGGACATATATCCAATCGGACTATCCCGGTCAACAAATGTAAATTAAAATAAATAAATAAATAAATAAATAAGATAGCATAATGTAGTCAACATTAATTCTTGTTAAACTATTGCCATGCAATTATGGATAACATCTACATTAATTGCATGCCTCCATACCAATCATCTGTTTCTGATTTTGGGGGGTGTCTCTGATCTTCCATTAAATATTTGTCTTGCACCTCATAGAATTGTTGATTTTCTGGTAAATTACTAAGGATTAGAGTCAGTCAGTAATGCCAGTTGTTAGAGTTTCATACTTTTTATTGTTAAGAAAATGCATGTTGATACAAAAACTGTTACTCTATTAACTTTTTAAGTCAGTTACAGTAATATCTAAAAACTGTCCCTGATTTCTAGGCTTTGGCTCTTCTATTACTTTTGGCTTTGTTCAGAATTCTTCTGCAAAGAAGTTAAGGGGTGTGGTGCCCTCAAATAATGAACTTAGAATGATGGCAATTTCTCTACAGGTGTTGCTGTTGGTATAATGAATATTCAATCCTTTGATCACATGCACCTCAAAGATAGATACCAACACATATGCAATAGCATATGAAAGACCTGTACTCATTTCATAAGGATCATAAAATAGTTATGGAATGATTACTATGTGCAGTAATGGAGAAATGTTTTAGAATGCATCAATAAAAGCAGAGCAAGAATGAATGGCATAGTATTCACAGAAGGAGATTTAATCATGTTATGGAATCAAATTGGCATCACCTCCTTATCTTTCATTTTGTACATGGAATCAGGGTGTCACATCAACAGTAACTATCACCTAGAGCCAATATTCACACCATTGGTTTGCAAGCCCTGTTGAACTATAAAATACCATACAGAGGTATATCATGCCCTTTCAATGGTAGTTAAGCCCAGAGTCCTACACAAGATAGTAACAAGATAACCAACAGAGAAAAGGCCAATTAAACTGTGGACAGAGACTCCTTATACACAATATTTGACTTGTATTGTGTAGATGTCACTCCAAATAGGCAGCTATGGTGCCCAAATATGTTGGAATCCAAGATCAACATAACCCAGCCTGTCTTGCAGTAACAATGTACTTCTTATGAGATGCATTTTTCTAAATCCTCATGAGAAAACCATGTTAGTCATAGGTAACTTTTGTATCACCCATGGTCAAGTGGAAATTAGTAGAAATATACACCAGACCTGTTTTAAAAGGAAATTTCTTCCTTTTTAAAAACAATTTTGTTATACACTGAATCTTTTTAATGCATTTATTTCTACATGCTTAAGTGATGAAGTAGAAATGTCAATGCCTGTATTGTGCATGTTCAAGTTCATTACGATATTTTATCTCTAAATACAATTACAAATGTTCACTAACAAGAAAACTGAAAATAAATAAATACCACTGTACAATGCAAACAGGCTTGCAAGACCAAATAAACATCAAGAACCAAACTAATAAACAAAATGCCTCAGCTATCAAAATGTGCCCTGTATGTATCAGTATGTCATTGCTAGTGTTGATGCGTACAGCAATAGTTGATTAATGTCATATGCTGCCTTTGTCACCTCAGGAGAGAGTCAGTTCTGTAACTTTCACTTCAGCACAGAATCATCATTACAATTTATATATCTATCTATATATATATATATATATATATATATATATATATATATATATATATTAGTTTACTTTAGGTCAGTTAGGTGCATATGATCCTGAAGTGCTGTTCCTTTATTTTTTATGTGTTCTTCTTTGTTGTAGTTGTTATGAACAAGACACTTGAGTTGTAAATGTGGTAGTTAGCAAGATCAAATATTTTTTTCTTTCTAGATGAAGCATATATTTTATGGTAGCAATTACAGTCTACTATTGTTAAAATATTTCACATAGCTTCTCAGATGGCTCTTTTGTTGTAATAGTATTAGATGCAGTAGATAATAAGGCTGTCTTTTGCTATACCTGATACTGTCTTTTCTGTATGCTGCGAAATGTGTAACATTATATATGCTGTAAACACACACACACACACACATACACACACACACACACACACACACATATATATATATATATATGTGTGTGTGTGTGTGTGTGTGTGTGTGTATACATATATAATATATATATATATATATATATATATATATATATATATATGTATATATATATATATATATATATATGTTGGGTGATGACTACCAAGAATGCTATGTCATCATAAAGACTTCCCAGCAGTTGTCAGAGTTGTCAGTGGTGTCTCATGGTAAAAACTGGATCTACTTGAGCATCAAGGCCCTAAGAGGACCTCAGGGGCTTGTGATCATCATTCAGAAGGTCTAAAGTCTATCAAGTGCCAGGGGTATGGAATCATTATCAGTGTCATTAGCCACATCTACATCATACATGTTGCTGATATTTAGCAGACAAGTCAAATATGTTTGCCTTGTACCCAGCCAATTACATCACGCACGCACACACACACACACACACACACACACACACACACACACACACACACACACACACACACACACACACACACACACACACACACACACCAGGTGTGTGAGAAAGACTACAGCTTGTCTATTATTCACTATGCAGGATAACTCTGATGCGTTGAATTACACAAACATCACCCAACACATCCGCAATACATGTAAATAGCAACAAAAGTAACCATATGTGAGCCACATGTAACTCGGGTTATGCTCATCATTATTGTTCACATATTTAATTGAAGAACAGTTTCCTCATTCTATATTACAATTAGTGCCAGGTCCTTTTAACTAATGACAGAAAACCACTATGTAATGTCAGACAAAATTAATCTGCTATCAGTATATTGCATACGGAAATCCTTTTAATCCAAACTCAGACATTATTTCTAAATATTAAAAAAATACAAAGAGCAATAAAACAGTTTGGAGTATGTGTTATTAAATTTTAGTTGCACCATCGTCAATGTTGCACATATCAGATTCTATGTTTCTCCAGTTCTGGTGTATTAATAAAAATAAAACAAATTGTGCTGCAGCAAGGCTTCATGTTGCTTTCTCATAACTGAGAAAAATCAAATGGACTTTTGATCTAACAAAGGAGTTCAAAAGTCTTTTTAAATGCAAGACTGAAACATTTCCCTGTGAAGGGACCCCCCCCCCAATCAAGTCCCATGTGGAGGACAATAATTTCTACTAACATAAGTAGCTTTGGCATTACTGCTTGGAGTAGGAAAATAGCTCACTAAACAGAAACCACATTATACAAATTATTCCATCAGTTTATAATCTAAAAACATGAGTCTCATGGAGATACTTGAAAAAACTGGCTGCCATTATTCTAGAACTGCAAATGGATGTGAAGGGTAAAATACGTTTATGTAAGTTAACTTACTATAACAGAATATATTCAAATAGATCTCTGTTGCAGCATCTGTAACTATTTGGGATGTTTCCTGCCAGGAATTGGACATCCAGCCAGTCTACAAGGCTTTGTGCTCCACCTTGTTCTCTGAATAACTACCCTTAGTCATGAGAGTAAGTGCTGGTATAAGAGGAACATATAGGCATGCCAAAAATCAGAGCTTTCTTGCTCAAACGGGGCTGAAGCCTGAAGCTCTACAACAATTTAATGCAAACAGAAAACATTGTCATGACATATCAAGAGGGAAGAAGTAAAACAGGGTACCCCATCCTGGCTTGGGAAGACTGGGAATGAAGGAAAATGGGGTACCCCATCCTGGCTTGGGAAGACTGGGAATGAAGGAAAATGGGGTACCCCATCCTGTCTTGGGAAGAATGGGAATGAAGGAAAATGGGGTAACCCTTCCTGGCTTGAGAAGAATGGGAATGAAGGAAAATGGGGTACCCCATCCTGGCTTGGGAAGACTGGGAATGAAGGAAAATAGGGTACCTCATCCTGACTTGGGAAGAATGGGAATGAAGGAAAATGGGGAAGATGTGATGGTCCCTCTGTTACAACCAGCTGACTTCCACAACTGTACTCTGTTCTTCAATAGGGCACTGTTGAAGTAGCCATAACTATATGGGATAATTATCTTAGGAAGAAAGGCTGGATGGAGAGGGTCCAGAAATCCCTGTAGTAGGCATTTTGCAAATCTTGATCTAGCTCTGGAGACTAAGTATACCTTGTAGTCTCTAGTGAAGGTATATACAGAAGACCAAGTAACTCCCTCTAGGATAGACTTAGAACCCATCCCTTTGCAAAAAGGCCACAGAGGAAGCCACAACCCTCATAAAGTGAATTCTGACTTTATATTGGGGGTTGGCTGGGGGCTTGTACCATGATAAGGGTAACACATCTGAATTGCCTGAGATACCCATATGGAAATAGTTTGTTTAGATACTAACTGCTCTTTCTTTTTTCCATCAAAAGAAACAAAAAAGCTGATTACCTTTCTTAAAATCTTTGGTCCTGTCCAAGTAGAATTTCAACGGCATGTGGAGATCCAAAGTATGCAGAATTCTTTCTCCTCTGTTTTTAGGGTTCTGGATTAAACACAAGGAGATGAATGGTCTGATTGAAAGTAAACAACATTTGACATAAAGGAAGGGTCGAGTCTAAGACTCATGCTGTCCTTGTGAAAAACCAAAAAAGATTGCGCAAGCATTAGAGTCTGTAATTCAAACACCTCTCTACCTTATGTTACTTCAATAAACAAAACAGTCTTCCAAGTAGGAAATTTCAAAGAAGTGGCAATAGGTACAGAAGGGTAGACGGTTAACATATACAGTACAAAATTAATATCCTAAGAAGATATCTCTTGTTTTCTAGGTATCTAATGTACAAATCCATTTTTAACTTGAAGTAAAAAAGAAAGGGGTATCCAAAAGGAGACACACAGAAATAGCCAAAGGATGTACACCTATAGAAATGCCTGCCTGGTACAAACTGAGCAATTCATACAGGTACTGACGAACCAGAGGAGCCCATGGTTTGGTTAGATCCTGTTCTCTTATATGGCACCAGTTAGAAAATATTTTCCATTTGGCTATGATTTTCTATCAGCAAGTTTTCAAGCCTCCTTTAATACCTGCTGCATGTTCACTGAAAAAGAGGTGATTAAATGTGATCTGAAGCCTATTATCCATACTGTCAGCTAGAGATTGTGAATGTTGGGGGTGGATTATGGATCTCTTTTCATAGTGAGAAAATCTACTCTGTGATGAAGCTTTTGGTAATTGCCTCTGGCCAGATGCATGAGAAGGAAGAACCAGTCTTGCCTGACCTAAGAGAAAGTCACCACAAGCATCATTGGTGAGTCTGTCTTGATCATTAGAAGGACTTTTATATATCAGAAGAAAATGGAGGATCTGTTTTCCATTACTTTTAGCAAGGTGTTCTGGAACAGAACTGGGTTAGCTGTCGCTTGAGATAGGAGGCAAACAGATCTGCTTGGGGAGTTCTCCACATGTGGTAAATGTTCTGGAAGACATTTGGGTATAGCATACACTCTTGAGGGCTTATCCTGAATCTGATCAAAGAGTCTACTAAAATGTACGGCATTGACAGAATATATGTGTCCTGCAGAATGAGGTTATTCTGGATTACTAGTTCCATGGTAATCAAGTCTAATCTGCACAGGGTTTATGTCTTTGTTTTCCATTGTTTGTTTATATCCCATATCACTGTGATGTTGGCTGTTATCATTAATAGGGGTCTGGCATCCATAAATGATTCAGAAAATGAATGACTTTTATTTGAGTCATCATATCCTTGAGATTTATATGCTTCTTTATAAAACAAGGTTCCTGCATACCTTGATACTATGACAGACTACCCCCATGCAAAGTCTCAAACATCCATTTTGACTGACTGGGCAAGGGGGTCAGGAAGCAGAAAATAGGTGGCTTGAATTTCAGATGGCATTAAGCATAGGAATTTGAAGGGATAAGGGATGAAGGAGCTGGGCTCTGACTGACTTGAAGTACCATTGGATTTTCCTCGTGTAGTCTGGCAAAGGGTACCATAATGATGGATGTAGCCATGTAACTCAGAGGTCTGGGGAACTTTCTTGCTGAGGATATGTTTTGATGAGCCAGATTCAAGAAGTTAAGCTAGAAAGATTATATTTGTCCAGGGAGAGGTAAGCAGTATATGGATGGATGTCTAGAAGACTCCTTAAACACACTGACTTGTGAAAGGATTTTAAACAAGAGTGTTTCAGATTTTGTTCGAAACTCAGGCTGCAGAAAAGATGGGAAGTGAACTAAATAAATTATAGGTTATCTTGGATGGAGGGAGCTAAAATGAGGAAATCATCTAAATATGGGAAAATAATGATGTCCTGATGTCTACAATAATGGGTGACTGGGGCTAGGCACTTTGAGAAATCCCTTGAGAGCAGTGCAAAGTCCTAAAGGTAAAGATGTAAACTGAAAGTGCTATTCGAGGCAAAGAATCTCACTTAAAGCCTGTGCTTTTTGGAAACTGAGATGTATAAGTAAATGTGTTTGAAGAACATAGTGACTAGAAAGTCCTAGAGAAACAGAAGAAGAAAAAGAGTTTGTAAAGTGAGCATCTTGAATCTGGGGACCAAAAGAAAGGTGTTTAACTATGAAAGGTCCAAAACTGGTCTCCATGTGCCTTCAATTCTGGGAACCAGGAACATTCCTGAGTAAAAGCCTTTGCCTCTTTGGAATGGAGGCACTCATTCCAGAATGCCCTTGGAAAGCACGTCTGACAAGATTTGAAGAAACAGGTGGATTTTTTTTTTGTTTTGTTTTGTTTTGTTTTTGTTTTTTTTTGAGAAGGAAGCCTCGCTAATTGAAATGGAATGGATGCCCACTGCAGTCTGTAACTATCCTGAGTTGTTTTTAAAACTCTGGCATCTCTAGTTATCTGTTTTCAGAAATGAAGGTAGCAGAAGAGATTGCTTGCTGCTTAGCAAGGATGGACAGGATTGTATAGGGGGTAAGGAAAAGAGGAACAGATAGTCATTGAGATTTCTTTCCTTTTTGAATCACTGTACCATTTTTCTTATATTTTTATTTGGAAGGCTTTTGCTGAGAAGATTTAAACTATTTTCAAAAAATGGACCATGGGAAGAAGGATTCTTCCTTGGGTATTTAGAAAGAGGGAACAAAGAATTGTTTAACCTCTTGCATCAACTTGCCCTCTCTCCTCCACTTTTTTAATACTTCACCTAAAGAATTCACAAACAAATGGTCCCTATCTAGATTAACATTCAGGAGCAGAGCTTTAACATCACCAGAGAAATTCTGTAATCTAATCCATGCATTCTTGCACATAACTGCATTTGTGACAGCAGCTGTGGACACAGCATCCATTGCATCATTAGCATTGCTGCAGTTGATTAATTCAAAAACAAAATTATGTGGAAAATATTACCATCCAAGTTTACAGCAGCAACTCCTATTCCTTGGTGGGTACACTCAGTATAGTGGAGTGTTCCAGGAGTCTGTGCTTGGGCCACTATTGTTCTGTATTTAACAGTGACTTAAATTATGATCCCCCACCCTAAAGGTTACCATGTACCCAGATGATGCATAGCTCCTTGACACCAGTGAAACCTCTAACCACCTACAAATTTCCATTCAAGCTAGTTTCACTTCTTTTGTTAATTGGACTATATCCAGTCAAGTATTTATTAATCTCAATAAGTCTATTTTAATGTTATTCAGCACCCCTCATAAACAAGCTTGGTGCCTTTGATTCACCATAAAGGATAATTCAGCTAATGTAATCATAGTTATTACAGAATAGAAATATCTTGGAATAGTGCTTGATCCTTCCCTTTCATTTACAATGCTCACAGATTTTATAACTGCTAAAGATTTAACCCAATTGAAACTCTGTTACAGAATCACTCACCTCTTATCACCAAATGCACATTGTGCTATTGCAAAAAAAATGTACTTATACTTAAATTGGAATGAGCCCACCTTTTAATAGCCCTACACCCCTACCCCAGCACTGAAAAGCTGCAAATTGTAGAAAGGAAAATATGTTGGTTTCTCTTGCTGGCCAGAAACTAGATACATCACTGTAACCTACTTAAGGAATTGCATTGATTGCTTATTCATAATCAGTCCTTTATGATCCTAATCTTTAAAAAGATCAACCTAGAATACTGGCCCCCTCTAAAATAAATCCTCTCCTTTAGGGAACCCTCTTATTTACTCAGAGGCAACCAAACAGATGCAACATGCCTGACTTTTGTCACTAAATACAGTGTTAGAAAAGAACAGGCTTTAGAAGAGTTATCATCAGTAGAAATGATAGCATGGTCTGTCAAGGGGATTTCACAAGGAAATTTATGTATGTCAGGCACCTTTTAAAATTTGTCATGTTACTGTGTGCCAGGGAGTTGGGAAGCTGTGGAAACAATGGCATCTTCTAATGTTCATGAAACAGGAGTGTAGCTACTGCTTATGGGAAATCCATACTCATTAATTTATACTACATCTTATAAGATTCTGACATCTCTTTACCCGGCCATTTTAAAAGTCTTTCATTTTAGAAATTGTATCCCCGAAAGATATTTCTTCACTGGGGGAGTCTTCAGTTTCAGGCTCACAAGGAGTAAGTGAGGATAACTATGAAGCATTGTCCACCTGGACACTTAATTCGGAAAAATCCTCTTCTAAAGAAGAAAGAGTATCTCTTCCTTTTAACTGGAATAGAAAATGGAAGAAACAGCTAGAGAGGCTGAATTGCCTTAAAATGTCCTGGGGCAAAATTATACCACTCTTCCAGTGAAGCTTTTTGCATAAAAGGAGTGGAAGGACAAATTTTTTGCATTTTGAGATCTCTTTTTAGGGGGTCTGTAACCTTTAAGTGTTAGAGGTAGAATCCAAAGACCAGACTTTCATAAGAGATCTGATAACATCTACCCTTATCAAAAGTTGGTGAATACCTCCTTCATGCTCAGTGGTAATAATTCTAGGCTTATCCTCTCAGCAGTATCATAAAGTACAGTCTGAGAGGGTGCACTCAAATCCTGGGTATTAGAGGCCTGCAGAGGGATCATAACAGAGGGATCAGGAGAACCAAATGACAATCCAAGACTGCAAAAGCAGCACAATGGAGACATCAGGCTCAGACCACAGAAAAGACGGGGGAGTCTGAGTTTCTTTGGAAAACACTTTCACAGCTTTTTTCTACTTCTTTTTCTTCATTTCCTCCTTCTGAGTGGGGAGGTCCACCAACTGGAAGTCTATCACCTTGGTCTCTCAAGGCAATTTCCTAAGGCACTTATTTTCAAGAAAATTTTTAAGACATTTTAGCCTACACCTTATGATTTTGGCAGTAAAGGAAAGGCAAATCTAACAGTACCTTGTATCATGTCGATCCTCTAAACAAAAAACACAAGAAGTACTGGTGTCCTTATAGGGACTTATCTACCACAGGAACATTTATCCTTCCTGACAGTTATAAACAGTTTTAAATAAACTTTTCCACAAAAAAGGAAGGTTCTCCAATGGGGATACTTACATGCCAAAACTGTAGCTGAAGTCAACCACCAAAATCTATGTCACTAACCTAACAGAACACCTGCATAAGCATTTATACGGTAAGAGAGATCTGATTTTAGGCACTCCTATACCTCCCTCTTACACCAGCATGCACTCTCAAGCTAATTGTGGTTGTATAGAATACACAGAAGGCAGTCAAGTCTTTAGTGGAGTGGCCTTATGGCCAATTCTTCACAGGATATATCCCATATAGATACAGCTGCTGCAACAGTGATATGTAGAGCATCTAATTCTAAAAGTCCTTCCATCATCTTGCATGCAAGCTTACCTCATTTGTTCAGTTTCTATGAAAATTAAAGCCTAATGTAAGGACCATAGGTCATAATTAATATTGCTGTTTGCCAGTTGACTGTAAAAACACATAAGTCAATGACTCCACTTAATTTTAGACAAGCAATACAGCAAAAATCCTCTGCAGATATGTGGTATCAAGTGACATAACACAATGACAAGATAAGACAATGAATACACAGAGGACATAAAGGTACAAAGGGAATGAGACAGGGGTGCCCTCACTCCCTGAGCCTCTTCATTACTAGAAGAGAGGTGAGGGAAGCTCTATCAAGATAAAAATTAATTTCATTTGTATATCACTGCAAGCCAATGGCAGATAAGTATTGAGGATATTTGGTGTATTTCATATAAAGTCAGGAATGGAATACCATTTAAAAAAAAAAACAATGGTTATGATAGTAGGTGGTGGAACGAGGCTAAGGAAGGAATACATTCAGGATCCCAGCAAAGCAGATGAGGAAAGAGTCCAATTGGTCCCAGAATAGGCCATTTTTGCATTCCTACTCAAAGTGAGGTTCCCAGTGGGAATGGAAGTGCATCAGTCTCTGCTCTGTGTCCACTCCTGTACATACTGATGATGGACCACATCAGTAAACAGGTTTGGGGGATGGAGCAGTGAAGCTACTGTGTACAGATATGTCATTGCAAGCAGACACTGAACAGAAACTTCAACATGTGATACGGAAAGCTGAAGGCACATGGGATGAAACTGAGTACAGCAAGACAATGGTCATGACAGGAAATATGAGAAATCAGTAGTATCCCAGACTTGGAGAATGCATGTCACAAGGTGCCAAGAAAGCTGATTTGTTCAGCTTTGCAATCTTTGAAGTCCAGAAAATTGGTAGAATTAGTGCAGGCTATGTACAAGGACCCAATGACACAAGTACACCCAGAAAAGGAAAGCAGTCCTTTTTTATAATTTAAAATAGTAATAACCTTAGTAACAAATGTCTCTTTACAGAATAGGTAATCAGGTACCTGATTTAGCTTTTGGTAAGTAGTTTCATTAACAAGAATGCAGCTTGATTGTCATTGCCTTAGAGGGATTGATATACTAGTCATGTTTACTTGCCTTTGTTAATAAATAGCTACTGACTTGACTAAGCTGGATTCTCAAACCAATCAGCAGTCAGAGGTTTCATTGTTGTTAACAAGTCATAGAAATCTCTAAGAAAAGTCATGGTTCTGTTTCATGGTAATTGAAATGGGTAACATCCACAAAAACTACTGAGTAATATGATTTTAAAAACTACACAAATATGTTTATAGGGCAGTTAGGGGATGGGCACAACAAAGGAAGATCAAACGGCCAATGACAGCTCTCCTTCTTAGGGATAATTGTACCATAGCCAAACATGCCCTAGTGTGACTAGATGGATAATGCCATAACTAAGACAGCACTATATAGTTCAGCTGTATATATTAGAATACAGACTGGAACAGACATTCCATGGTCACTTGAACAGAAGCTTGTGTGCCATATATATGAGGAACCATTATAACCTCTGCGACTAGATGCATTGGAACATTCTTCTCAAAGTTTTGCTTCTTGCTTAAAATAATTCCCTATCCTGGCTTCTGTCTTCAAGACACAGTGATCTCACAAGATTAGAATTACCAAAGACATCTCCATGATGCTATGCAAATAGTAGGAATTTCATTCTCTGATAAACAGGGAATGAATGGATGGAGTGAGACGGAAAGCTATCAGTGAAGGGAGATCTATGAACAAGGGGCATTGACTACAACTCTGATCTGAGATATATAACGATAAGTATCCTTTTCTGTACATTTAAAGTGTTTTTTGATTGTATCTGCTTTATTTTCTGAAAAAAAAAATAAAAAACAAAAAATATATACTTGTTTTCCCACCTTTCTAAGCTAGTATAGTCCAGTTTTCAGGTTAGTGCTGAATTCAGGGCTGTGTTACAAGTTTCTGTGTTTGCCCATACCTTACTTGGATAGAAGGAAGTTTCTCTGTTCACCTGTGAGAGACAGGAGCTTTGAGCAGCCTATCTGTCCCTGGAGCAGTGGTTTCAGCCCAGAAATTAGTAGCTTATTGGCCATTTTGGGCTAATTTCTATCTCTTTCATTTCCCTGCTAAAAAAAACGCATTTGCCCGGTATTGTGCGCCAGGCAGCACCAGTTAGCTAGGGTATAACTATTCCCAGCTCCACAAAGTCTCATCTTCAGTTTTTCCCTTGGAACTAGACAAACTTTCAACTTAAGCACTCAAGCCATTCATTTCTCAGCCCGGCACTTGCTCAAAACTCATAGCAAGCGCTTATAAATCCCAGCACTAGACCCCCCCTATACTGTACAGAAGGACAAGGCTCTCTATCAACCTTACCAGTCATTCAGTAAAACAATTCACTGTACCTATCCAGGTATGTCCAAAGGGCAGTTTCAGGTGTACTCTCCAGTCCAACTGGTGAATCTGGGCATTTTAAGGCAATGTTACAACTGTCTCATGTACGCAGACAACCCTCTCCTCCTACCACCAAACACTAATACATGCGAGAGATGCAATTATACAGCCAAACTGGAGGCTAAGCTCTCTCAACCCAAGACTGCATCAGACAGTCAAGAGGAGAAGGGAGACACTTGCAAAATACCACCAGTCTCACATAAACCCATTAAACCAGCACCGGCAAAAAACACACATAAATACATGAAAACATACTCAGAGACTCTAAATAAAAATCTGCAAAAGCAACAGAGACTTCCAAAGCAGACACCCAAGCAACCTCCACCACCACCCCCAACACAAACCACAAAACACATACTTCACAAAACCAGTGTTCCATGCAATCACAGCCCTTAAGGCAAAATAACATACCCAACATACTAGTAATAGGTGACTCATAGTCAGGCAGACTGACGTCCCACTCACTAGGCTGAATAAGGAGAAGGTTACTGTTAGCTGCCTGTCAAGTGCCAAGGTCCACCACATAACACAAGCATTCAGGTCACTCCAGAACAAGTACAAATACGACTCTGTCATTGTCCATGTTGGTGTGAATAACCTGAGCCGTACTTCCCTGGACTACATGAAAAGAGACATGGAAGAGCTCCCTGATCATGTAGCCCAGGCCGGTATGACCCTGACCCTGAGTAGCATCCTGCCCTCAACAAGAATGATACCACGGTAGAAAGAAAACATTATCAATTTCAACAATTGGCTATTTTCAATCAAAGGGGATCCAGTGTCTGTCCGCCTGGGATGACATGCTCGACAAACCACACTGCTTCGCTAGAGATGGCTTGTACCTGTCCCCCTTAGGCTTTCGAAAACTGGCCAAAGCTCTTGCCACCCCCATAGTGCCTTTTTTAGGCAAGGCTCAAAAGACAAACCCACCGCCGTAAATAGCACAAGTTACAAAGAACTGAGGGTAATGCCACTCGATGCCAGAAGTCTAAACCTAAAAATGCGCGCACTTGAGGCACTCCTCAGTATGGAGAAAATTGATATATGTGCAGTAACAGAAACCTGGTTTAAAGCTCCAGAGAGCATCCCAGCACTACCAGTCTAGAACTCATACCATACATTTTGGCCACAGAACCCGGACCGAAATACAAAAGACGGGGGTGTATCCATATTCATCAAGGATACCCACACCTCCAGGTTAGTGGCACAGCACAATGTTTCAGAGATCATCCACGTGAAGCTAACAATGGACAAAACTGCAATTCAAATTGTAGTTTGCTACTGATCCCCATTCTGCATTTCTGGAAACACTGGGAAACATAAAGGTCCTACCAAACACCATAATATTGGGTGATTTCAATTACCCAAACATTAACTGGGAGAACTACTTAAGTACTAACTCCCTTGCCCAACATTTCCTAGAATTTATAAACTCAAATGCCCTGGATCAACTGGTCAACACTCCCACCAGAGGTGACAACATATTGGACCTGGTCATCACCAACATGGGCGACCGGTGTTCCACACTGGAGGTCAACCCCTCACTGGTTAGATCTGACCATAAACAAATCACTTTGGATATCTACATTCTGCCCCCACCCCCAGACAAGGAAACCACCATGAAAAACTTTTCAAAAGCAAACTTCATGTTACTTAAGACCAAAGTGGAAAGTTTCAAAGCCCCCATGCTAAAGGATAACGCTGTCCAAGCTGCAAATCCTTTACTAATGCATTCTATGGGCACCTACAAGAATGCATGGATCATGCTATCCCATGCAAAACCAAGGCTCACACTTCCAAGAAAAGGTAACCAGTCTGGTGGACCCCTGCCATAAACAAGTTATACAATAGAAGGAGGAAACTAGTACAGAAAAGAGTAAAATCCCAAGAAGGGAAGACATCCTGATCAGTATCAGCAAGAAACTATGAGCCCTCATAAAATCATCCAAGGCGAGCTTCAAAAGAAAAATTGCTAAGGACTCCAAAGATAACCACAAGGCATTCTTTAGCTATGTCAAGAATCTAAGTAGCAATGATCAGATCTGCTCGAAGTTAGTGCAGAATGGCACAAAATACACTGAACCGACCAATATCGCCAACATCCTGGCAGACAGGTTCAGTGCAAACTTCACCCCCTCTCACCCCCAAAAGGGCCCATAACCATACCAGAAGAACATAGAGCCCCAGAAATCACAGACACTCAGGTTAAAACAGCCCTCTCCAAAGCCAAAAACACAGCATCAATGGGACCGGATGGTGTCCCAGGCTGCATCCTACATGAGCTCAAAGACGAACCAACCTCTCACCTAAACACACTGTTCAAACGCAGCCTCTCCAGAGGCTATGTACACATAGAGTGGCACACAGCAACGGTTATTCTGCTCCACAAAGGTGGAGCCACAACAGACCACAGGAACTATTGCCCTATAAGCCTGACTAGCTTGGTCTGCAAGGCTATGGAGTGCATCACCATGGAACTCATTAACAGAGACATTGGGAACTGCCAAACACTGGACCCTACCCAGTTTGTTAAGGGCAGATCATGCCTCCTAAACCTGGTGTACTTCTTTGAGACAGTTACCAAGGCTATAGACAAGGGAAAGGTGGTACACACAGCCTACATAGACCTCGCAAAGGCCTTCAACACCATTCCCAATTCTGGTATTATAGACAAACTCACCAGCCTGAACATAAACCCCTACATCACAAGATGGGTTGCCAACTGGCTCATGGACAGAACCCACATGGTGAGAGTTGCGAGAGCTAGGTTCGACTCTAAACCAGTTACAAGTGGCGTTCCACAGGGCTCAGTCCTAGGACTCCTCCTGTTCGGCATATACTTTTCAGAGGTACAGGCATGCACAGAAGGACTATGGCTGACCAAGTTCGCAGATGACTGCGAACTAGGAGCTATAATTGACTCTCCAGCTGACATAGACATCCTCCAAAAGGGTCTCACTGAGATGGATACCTTGTGCCAAAATCATGGCCTCAAGCTAAATGCCAAAAAGTGCATAGTCATCCCCTTTGGAAAAAACAAAGTACCCACAAACTACCACATAGGTGTTAGCCCCCTAAATATGGAAAACGTAATAAGGGATCAGGAGACTCAGGTAGATAGTAATCTCTCCTTTGATAATCACATTGCCAAAGTGGTTAGAAAATCCTTCTATGTGGCCCACCTAATCACAAAAGGGTTCGCATCCAGATCAAAAGACGTCATTGTGCCCCTCTACTCGTCACTCATCAGACCCATCATAGAGTGCAACACCCCATTTGGGATGTACCTTACAAGACACCTGCAACAGCTGGAAAGACCAGAGACGTACCTCACCAAGAGGATCAATGGCCTCAAACAGATGCCCTATGCAGCTCGACTAAAACTCCAGCTGTACTCAGTTGCATACCGCCTACTCAGAGGTGATCTCTGCCTGACATACAAGGCCATGTCCAACCCAGAATTGATGGACATGCTCCACCTAAAGAAAACCTTATCCCCTCTAGCCACACACTCTAGGGATCTAAACCTCACCACAACAATAAATAGGACATGCTGGAGGGATGGATTCCTGTCCCAGAGACTCCCCATGCTTTGGAACAAGATTTCAATCTACATTAGGCAGAGCTCCTCACTAACACTCTTCAAGAGAAACCTTGACGAGTGGATGGAAAACAGAAAGTTTACCCCGGAGATCACTTCAGTGGCTCTGCTGGACAGAGGCACAGGGAACTAATCTAAGGGGGCAGCGAAAGCCAACACATTCTAGCTAGGCTTATAAATACCTTCGGCAGATAGCCAAGTACCTACCTATGAATCTATGAACCTATGAATGAACAATAAATTAATATGTTACATAAAAACTCAATTTACGTGTCAGCCGGGTAAGCTACTTTGCAGATATTATGACCCCTTTTCATTATCAAACACTAGCAATGTAATAACTTATAATGATAAATACCTTCTTCTGACTCCATGCCTTTTCATATCAAACTATGAAGAACAAAGGATGAAGATGAATATCTTGGTGACAAGACTATGAAATAAAGCAGGAAGCTGAGAGATTGCAGTCAAGTATACTACTGGATAAAGTCTGCAAGAGAAATTCAACACTTATTTGACTAGTAGAGTTGTTGAAGAAAAAGGAATGCACTCCTGCAAGCTTTAGGAATGAGCCATCAAACATAATAACACATACACTGAAAGTAATTTAATAAGAGAAATAAACGAAAATAATCCTGAACTTAATATACACGAGGAAAACCAAGCAGTGTTTTCATATACTGCAGCGGTATTAAAGAATATAACTTTTCAAGACAGTCATTAGACAGTGACAAATAACCAAGGACTCCAAAGAAAACTAATGTCCTTTGATTTACTGCTGCTCAGTGTTTTAAGGTAAATGAAACCGCATGCAACATAGTACAGACTGTTGAAATAGATTGTGTTACTGAATGCTGAGTTCTGGAGTATGTTGAAAACCATTAAATGAAAAACATGTTCAGGTCCAGACAGGTGATAACTAAGCTTTACTCCTGAGCTGTATTGCTTAAATTGTTAATCTTGTTGAGCAGTAAATAATATACATGGAGAACAGTGCTTTGGGACTGAGGGAAAAAAAGACAGGCATCATAATCGTACACAAAGGTTACCAAGCACGTAGCAGAAGATTACAGACTTGCAACTTGTACTGCAGTTCTTAATCTAATGAAAAAACTATTGAAGGATAGCTCTGATAATAAAATGCTGACTGTGACTTAATAAAACAGTACACTCTGAACTATTTATGAATAAAGCTCTACATCAAAATTATAATAATTTTCTGTGACAGTGTTAGCATCTGTTTGAAAACTCATCAGAAGCACATTCTGAATTTTAAGCACAGTCTGAAAGAATAGTGTTTGCCTTATTTTATACAACAAAAGCATGGGTTTTGACGAAGCATTGTTTTCGCAGCTGAAGTCAGTCAGTCAGTCAATCATTCAGAATCATGGAATTGGAAGCATAGCTGTGCCACAGCTAACTACTCTCTATTAAATGTTACTAGATCTGTGGGTTTTCAGAAAGAACAGTAACATGACCTCACTATGAAAAGTAACACAGCCAATATTACACAAACATGGCTGCTTTGGGTTTAAGAGTGCATAATTGTTGTCATCGCACATACCTGTCTGGGATAGTCCTGTATGATGAATTAACTCATTCAAAAAAATAGCACTTACCTCATAAATGGATAGACCGCACAGAGATGAAGGACCATTGGCATGCACGTAACATGCTCACAATGGTACATGTTCAAATCCACCACTAAGCAGCAAAGATATGCAACACAGGCACAAGTGAGAGATCATAGAAAAGCTACACAGCAAAACACTAACTTTATTATATAAATTGTAGGGAAATAGGGTGACATAAGGTAGTCAAGAACAGGAAAGAATAAGCAGAGGAATATATAGAAGTAAAATGAGAAGGAGAAAATGGCAAAGGTTGGGAGAAGAAGGGTTTTTTTGAGACAGATGCTCTTTTTATTTTTAGAGAAAGGTAGAAGTGGAGGGAAGCAGAGAATGTTGTGAATAGAACATTAAAGTCAGCAGAGGCAGAAAGAGAAGCATATAACATAGACAAAGACTGAGAGGGTGGTGCTAATAGAAAAGGGAGCAAAAAAATGATACACAGACAGACAGGAGACAAATGGTGATGGGAGAGGACTGAACAGCAAAAACTGAGGATAAGCAACATACAAAGAAGGGGAACACCATGAAGACGGATACAGTGTAGTGAGGACTGCTTGCCAAGATGTTCCAGAGGGGTCTATATCATATGAGCGAATCACACAAATTGTGAATGCTCATAATATCAAACATACCGGACCTCAAAGTGCTTTTTCTGAAATTGTGGTACAGTGAAGAATGGGATATTTGCCCTTTCCTCACTGTAGTGTGATCTTAGAGTTGGAATATATATTTAGTAGGGGGTGTGGGGGGCTGTGGAGGTTTGAGGTCTGGTACATTCGATATTATGAGCATTCGCAATTTGTGCAATTTGCTCATATGATATAGACCCGTTCCAGAAGGGACATCTGTGGATGACATCTCAGAGGGCCTTGGCAGTTAGTGGCCTGATGTTCAGAGTAATGCAGCTCTGCAACTCAGCCAATCACAATATGATGCATTCAAGGGTGCCAGTCTGTCTTGAGCTGACACTGCATCACTGTCCCTACAACCCTCTGCATCTCCCACTTGGTGACCCTATGACCCCCACCCCCCTCTGGTGAAGCAACACCAGGGGCCATCTCTGAGCCCTCCAGGTCATCTCCCACAGGATGATTGTCATTGTCATACACACTTGCTGGCTTAAGGACTGCTAGGGACTCAGCGGTGGATGGTGAGACTTGTGCTGGGCACAGTGGCCACTGCCATACTATATCCTGCTCCATGGCCAGCCCTGCAGAATAAATCAAAATAAATGGAGAAAAACAAAACAACAAAAGATAATAATAAGATGACAATGACAGACAGAAAGATAAAGAGAAAAGATCAAACACTGCAATGGAGAAAATAATATAGAACACTTTTGTATGAGGTTCCCTGGAAGAAAAAAAATGTAGTGAACACACCATTAGTGATATATGTGCTTTGGCCATTCCTATGATAAGTCTGGGGAGATAAGACTAGGGGATATGGATGACTGTGCCACTGTGCTATTGTCATCATTGTGTAAAACAGTGGCACAGCTTATGGATAGCAACCAGTCTATGTGCAATAAGAATAAAGCAAGGGAGAAATAACCAAACAATGCAAATGAAATGTACAGCTCTGTGGTATGGAGTTGTCATACACATTGTGAGTTTGATACAGTGCCATACAGAGCATGCCTAATAATAACAGCAAGACTCAGCAATGGACACACAATCATTGTGGTAATATTGCACATGGGAAATATAAAATGAAGGCAGTGGTACACAAGGTCAAACAGTTGTCATGCTCATGCTATACCAAGAATACTTGGTACTGCAAAGGACAGTTGCTTGGGTACAAATGCATTATGGAATGGCAATTAGATAAGGACAGTGAGAACCTGTGCAATGGTAATCACATATGTAAAAGGTACTGAACAATAAAATGATAAAGCACTACAGAGGAGAAAAACAGACTAACTCCATCAGCGCACTCAAAATCAGTACATTGGTATTAAGATGGCAATGTTAGCAATAACTGGCAGAGGTAAGGTCAGTAGGACAGTTACAAATGCATTTAAACGTTTGCTAGTCATACAATCAGTGAACAAATATGCAGTGGTAAGATTTTAACAGAAATCAAAAATAGGAAGTGTGATAAGCAATTGAAGCAGAGAGAGAGAGAGAGAGAGAGAGAGAGAGAATTAATGGTCTGGTGACAATATGGTACACTTACTCCAACGAATAGTGAGTCTGGCCTGTCTCCTCAGGCATACAAGCCAGTTTTCTTCCATTTCTTCCTGTGATGCAGAACACACAAAAAATTAAGGAGTATAGTATGCTGCAATATTTATCATTACCAGCAGCTTATAGCTGAACAGTAAGGCCCATTGTATTATAACAAACCTGTATAAAACCAAGAAGGACCCAAAAGAAGCTGAGATTCCAGTCTTTAATGTAAAAAAGGCCACATAAAATCACATCCACATGAGCGTAAGTATGTATCCCACTTCATCAGATGCTACTACAAATCACTACACCATTTTTATAGGTAAGTTCAAATTACTCACATGACATAAAAATTTCACTTGACATAAAAAAAATACTTGACCCAAACATTTAAAGCTGCATTTCACATTTCACTACAATAAAAATGCACTTCACTTTACACAAAAATAAAATGCAATAAAATAAAACTTATTATTAAAACAATGTAGAACCATATAATTAGAAGTATTCTTTATATGTCTAGCGTAAGTTTGGGTCAGGTGATTTTTTTTTGTGTCAGGTGATATTTTTATGTCATGTGAGTAATCTGAACTTACCTATAAAAATGGTGTAGTGGTTTGTAGTAGCATCTGATGAAGTGGGATACATACCTAAGAAAGCGCTCATGTGGATGTGAATTTATGTGACCTTTTCTACATTAAAGACTTTTATACTGGAATCTGCCAATTCTTTTGGGTCCTTCTTGGTTTTATACAGTTCTGGATTATATTGTTTTTTTGGACCTGAAAGTCTACAATTTGTGGTAGTTGTTTTCTTATTTCTGATTATAACAAACCGTTTAGTCATCCTTACTGTAATATTCTGCTATTCTCCCATTGGTGAAGAAGGTCAGGGTGGCACCACTTCAGATTGTGGTACTTATTCTGGCACTTTTCACCACAATGTCATAATACAGTTATATCTGGATGTGTGTGAGGGAGAGAGAACACAGTGACAATGTACACACAGCCCAACACATATCACATAGGACACAATGATGATCATTCATTGGGTGGGACATGGCAATGTATATTATGGCAAGTGCAGTGCTCTGTAAATTACAGGTTTCAATATGTTGAACCAGGAAGGTGTATGATAGCATGCCTGTATTGGATGGGGGAGGCATCATGGCACAACAGAGGACCAGCAAGTGGGTACCTTAAGTGGTTGGGCAGGGAACATACAGTCATATTGGGCATTCTCACACATTCTTTTACAACCAGACCAATATGCATCACCTACAGATGTACACATCATAAAAAGGGTCCATGGGAGAGGCAATGATAGGAAAAGTTTATCACCCAGGAGACTAAGGTGTTTGTCCTCCACACTCACAGCATTCCCAACCTGGCCAAAGGTTACACCAATATACCTTTTTGAGATGGGTGTGGCAGGAAGTGGTACAGCACATCAGTGGATGTTCATTATAGCAGTTTACATTAGGTTATGTGAATAGCAACCAGTATGATAGTGCATGCAAACAACAAGGCATAGAACATTGCCAGGGACATGCCTACCACAGGAGTTAAATTGCCAACCTATCTGCAACTCACAGAGGTGGAGGAATTTCTGGTGTCCTTGTCTGGGGAAAGAGTGGACATTTGTTTCCAGAAGTGGCCTAGATGTGGGAGCTGGTGTACTGAGGATGCACCAGGATAGTATTAGGTCTCACACTACCATATTGTACACTGCACTGCAAGTGTGACAGGACTTATTCAGCATGTACCTCCAGTCTCAGTGACTCAGTGTTTCTTTTTTCATCCCACTCAGTCATCTCCAATACTTCACATACTCGGTCTTCCATAATGCTGGACCCCATATTCTTCTGGACACCCACTTGTAAGTCTATTACTTTGCAAAGTTCCATTGCCTTTTGCATTGGTAACCCTTCATCTTTTTCACTAAAGGTTGTATATTCAAAATAAATCAGTTTTGTTTCAGCCACTATAACTCATCACCCAGAAGTGCACTCCATCAGTCCTCTCGACTTTGGAAGAAAAGCATTTTTATTGGTAACTCAGATGAGCAACAACAGATACAAAACATATTTACCTCAGCAGTTCCATTTTATTTTCTGCATTATTTTATTTGTGTTTCTTTACAAATATTGGCAGTGACCTCTGTTCTGCTAGATCCCCTTGGTGGAGTTATGACATTGTTATGGTAAAAGAGAGTGTGTGTGCTGTTGTGAACCATAAAACTATCCCAAGGATTTATTAAGACACCCACTCGGAGCTGTAAAAAGGCCTTGTTTTCACAAGGAGGTGATTTGCTATTCAGAAATACATTAGCCCCAATGAGCAAGTAGCTTCATTATAGACTAATTTGCATGTCTCTAAATCACAGTTAATTATTGCAAAGTAAAGATCACCACTTCCTGTGGTAGTTAGCAGTGCTGACAGCCATATCATGAAAGCAGAGTCAGCCCCCTCATTCACTCTTTCAAACACACACACAAAATGCAGACCCCATACCTCTCCCTGTGTTGTCTGAATGTCCCCGATATCTTCCAGGTACTAGCCATGTAAATCATAGATTTCATTCAGTCATTAATGTGGGACATTAGAGTTTCCCATGTTAAGGCCTTTAGTACATTATAAGTGATACTTAGTGTCCACTGGCTCCCCTCATCCACATGATGCTTAAGTGCTATTAAGGCATTAGAAGTAAAAAGATATCTCTGGTGTCCAGTGTTTCACCCCAATACCTGTGATTTTTAAACGCTTTTAAGCCATGAGAAGTAAAATTATTTCCCTGTTCATCAGTGGTTCACCCAGTCCCAGTGCTGTTAAAGTGCCATTAAGGCATGAGAAATAAAAAGTTCTCCTTGGTGTTTAGTAGTTCCCCCAAAGCCAGTGATGATGCAGGAGTTACTGATTTCAGTAGGGGTGTGTGCAGTAATGACAACCCCCATCCTCACTCTCCATCACACACACACACACACACACACACACACACACACACACACACACACACACACACACACACACACACCTCCTAAAACTACCTTAACAATAATCTCCAAAGCACTTACCTCTACTGTGATGAATGAATGTAGCCTTTTGGCCATGTTCACTACCATAATGTGCAAGGATTGACCATGCTAATCCACACTGCCAAGAGATTCAATGAATTACTCAACATGTAGATGCCTTTCTGAAGGCAGTTCCAGGTGGGACAGCACATGGCAAATAAGCAGATCTCTCTCCCACCTGACATCCTCTTATAGCACAGCCTGACATGGTGCTGCATATCTTCCTGCAAAAACAGTGTGTTGGAGCTGGCTCAGAATACAGAAATGTTACTGTGAGGTCTACACCTCATGTTCACATCACAGTAACCTTTATGAATCCAGAGTTACATTTTCTGGACTTGTGTGCTCTGGCAAGGTCACCTTTAGTAAACTGCCCAGGAGGAGTCTGGGTGGAGGGACTAGACTAAAAGTGATTTAAAAATCTGACCTTCAAAATGACTCATTTAGAGAAATAGAGAACATTTCCTAGAGCAGGAATACTAGATCCCAACACTCAAGACGGACCTAGTGATTCACCAGTAAGTGTTTGTTCACCAAATGAATAGCAAATCTGTCTGGGTTCCCAATGTGAAATATATGGCGCTATCAGTTTTCTAGATGTAAGATTAGACCACAGTTATTTTAATTGAAACATGCTAAGTTTTGGCTTGATCTCGAAGTGGTAAATAGTAAAGATGCTATAATGCAGAACATAGTAACTGATTATTATTTTCTGACAGTTGGCTGATAGGATTAAGGAGCTGTTAACAAGTTGTTTCCTGTGGTGCAAGGTTTGATTCCCTCATCTT
The DNA here is from genome assembly GCF_019279795.1 of Protopterus annectens. Taxonomy (NCBI): domain Eukaryota; kingdom Metazoa; phylum Chordata; order Ceratodontiformes; family Protopteridae; genus Protopterus; species Protopterus annectens. Next base: position 917,073,659 of record NC_056744.1, read on the forward strand.
CCATTGCCTCACTGTGTGACTTTGAACAAGTCACTTAATCAGGCACTGCTCCTGGGCTGAGTCTGAAAATGCCCATGAAGATCAGTGCTCTACCCTAGAAAATAAATAAATAATTTCAAAAGGGCGTTACAGGGTGTCATTAATTAGTGAGTGCTGCAGGCAGATCCACAGGATGCTGAAAGCTTTGTAACACTGTTTTAGAGAATGTTATGTTATGAGAATGCATATAAAGAAACAGCAAACAAAGTTACAGACAACTCAGTAAATAAAGCTAAGTACTGTGAAGGGAACACCAAAACTAAACTCCAATTCAGCCCAGCAGGATGGTAGGTGGGGGCTAAGAGACAATAGAGTGTGGCCAAGCTGCAACCAGCCTGGACAAAATATATTTCTATTATTGTGGTACCACAAAATTAATAAAATGCATAATTAAGACAAAGGAACAGCATCTACAAGTCTTGCTTGAATCCAGAAAATATGATCAGTTTGGCAAAAGCTCAGCATATTTGTGGAAGGAAGGCCAAATTACCAAAGACATTGAAGTAGTTTACATACATGGGAAAAAAAGAAAGTACTCAGTTACTCAAGTGGAATCATATACTTAATTTTGGAAAGTCCTGCGCTCAATGGCCATGGTATTTTTTCTTAATCATGATGCAATTATTGGACTGACTTCCTGTAGTTTAAATATCTTTGACAGCAATGGGAAGTGAATGGCAGCAAGGAGCCTTACACAATCCCAAATGTACAAAGTCAATCTGGTGTAATATTCCATAGGGTAAGGATGCCTCACCCAGTCTGTGAGAGAACTAAGCCCTGGAGATACTACAGATGGCCTAGGTCAAAGTGAAGTATAGATAAATGTTTCTAGAAAGTGGAGTTTGTGCCTGTGTACCACAGGAATGTCCAGGAAGGAAAAAGGCTATCAGTTGTCAATAGAAAAGACTGGGTCCCAAGAGCCTAATAAATGCTCAAACCCACAGAATGAATCAAAGGTGGAGAGGAAAGAAGAACTACAGAAGAAGTGTGGGGCTTCAAGCAAGTGTATAATAAAACAATTCCTCTGGCTCAAGATAAGCAAACGTGAGAAAAGACTGAAGAACCACAGAGAAGGACTGGAACTATGAGGGAAGAGATAACTGAGGAAATCAACTCAGAATAATTGAGCAAATTCACTTTTCTTGGCAAACAGTGTGATTTAGAAGTCTCTCTGTGTGGCATACCTTAGGAATAAGTAGGTCCTACTATTTCTCAGGGTCTAGAGGAAGAACTGGAAGATAGTTTGCCTGATCCTCAAGTAGACCAGTTTAACTTCAAAAGGACCCACTTTGAAGATGAGACTTTAAGCCATGTGAGAGACAACATTTTTATAGTAGTGCAAGAAGATGATCTGAAGGACCAACACCCCATTACCCTATTGTGAATAGGAGAATGATCTCTTGTACAGGGCTGCTAATGCAACAGGAGAAAATGGTGGACAGCTATTGGTACCTAAGCCATTTAGACAAACAGATGTGAAAATGGCTTATAGCTATGTCTTTGGAGCCAGCTAGGTATGGGTAAAGCAAAGAGTCTTGGATAGAATTTACTGTCAAAGTGTTATAAAAAATAGTTGAAAACTTCTATGCTGGTGCCCTGAGTCTCAGTGGCTCACCTCTATCCCAGGCTTTCAAAACCCTTTAATCCTTATGCCCATGCTAATCTTCTTTGAAGGGATTGCGATGGATATAGTGAGGGCGTTGGTCAGATCCAGCAGCAGACACTAGTGTATACTGATGTTGCTGGACTATGCCACCCAGTTCCCTGAAGTGGTCCATCATAGAAAAGCTAATTCTAGAGTAATCACCAGGGAATAAATGTTCCTGTTTTCTTGTGAAGATATACGTAAAGAAACTTTGACAGAGCAGGGGACAGTATTTAGGTCAAAAGTTATGCAACGCTTGTGTCAGAGTTCTTGGGTTGAGCAGTTAAGGACAGCAGTGCATCATCCTTAAACAAAAGAGTTTGTGGAGCAATTTAAGTAAACCTTGAAGTTAATGTTAAAAATGACTGAGAAAGATGGAAAGGACTAGGACCAACTACCACCTTGCCTAATGTTCTCAATCCAAGAGTTACACCAAGCATCCACACGGTTTAGATTTTTCTGAATTATTATATGGTAGGAGACCATTTTAGATATACCTGTGATGACCATGCCCTGGCCCAGCAATCAAGGAGCCTCAATCCTCACCACTAACACCAGGGAGGTCACCTCCTAGAAGAGGAAAGGATAAGTAATACACACAGTAAAGTACAATTTTCCTTAAGTGCACACAGAGATCACAGTCAGTCTGGGGCTGGCTGCTCCTTTGCTCACCACGTCCCCAATAAGATTCCTCACTGGCACAGCTATAGGTCCAAGGTCTCAGCCTAACTGGGCAAGCTAGAACCTCCAGTACCCTCTCTGTCCAACCAGTGCTTTGTGTCCCTGCCAAGTAGCTGACACAACACACACACACACTTTGAGATAAGTATTTATACAACTTCACAGATTCTCCTGGGAAAGGCTGACACAGATTTTCCAGCTGTGCCCCTTTACCCAGACTATATGGTAGTAATTACTGCCACCACCCAGTTAATAATATCAGCTACTAAAATGCCCTTAAAAGGGTGTCCAATTATTACTTTGCAATATTATTATCCAATGGTAATGTGACTATACAGTCTAAGGCTTATCAGAGTGGCCTATTACAATAACCTCTATAAATATGCAATGTATTCTAGAACTTATCTCTACACATATCAGCTACAGGTAGAAGGTTTTAAAATATTCAATAATAAATAATTAAAACACAAGACAAAACTACTACACCACAGATATATCTAAGAGTTCAGAGATCACACAGAAACTTAAAATAATACAGTAGGACAGGTCTGATTTCAAAGAAAAATGCCTAATTAATCGTTACTAGCTTTAACTATTCCTACAAGAAATCACAGTGCTAGAAACTTACATGTGAACATAAGCAGAGTGCTGGTAAGTTGGATATCAAGATCAAAATGCTCATCTCTCTCTGAGACACAGTTTATAAAACATCACTAACAAACATGTCTCTGGATCCTCCCCAGATTACATCATTTTTGACACTTAGGTTTTCCCAGTATTCATATTGCATCATCTTGACACCTGCTCTGAGTTCCCAGGCTAACAGAAATTCCATTTACATTATTTAGCAAGCTAACACCTGCACAGGAGAATACAACACTAAAAGGCATTTCACATATACACTCTAGCAATTAGTCCTTAGTTAACACAATAGACAGAATGTCTTCAGCCAGCCTGACTGGAACCAACTTTAAAGATCGAAGAATGCCATAAAATCATTTCAATTTCAAAAGACAAATTTAAAAGGCTTGACTTAGTTTTTCTTTACAGCAAGGGGGCACTGTTGTAACAATACTGACACATTTTACAGTGTTTTCTTTACACTCAAGAAACATGCCCGTATTTTACATTTGTTATCAAGAAAACATGCCTGTATTTTACATTTATTTACAAATGCCAGAATTATATATCAAATTCTATTTGACTAGGCTGGCAGCCTTCGCCCATCTCTCCCCAATCGTCACATCCCCCCCCCCCCGGGGAACTCAAGCAAGTTTTTCAAGTGCCTCTTGAGAAACATCCCTTGAGAGTGTCAGGTCTATCTTGGTGTATCTCACCCCATTCCCTGTCTTGAGAGCCTATCTGCATTGGCATTGCTACTCCCACTGCGGTGCTGCACTGACATATCATATGATTGCAACCTTAAACTCCATCTTAGCAACTTGGCATTTTGCTGACTGGCTCTGTTTAACCATGTTAGAGGGTTGTGATCTGTCATCACAATGAATTTTCTTCCATACAGATAAGGCTGAAGTTTTTGTAGTGCCCACACTATGGCTAGACATTCCTTTTCTACAGCTGCATAGCATTCCTCCCTGGGTTGGAGCCTATGACTGAGATAAACCACTGGGTGCTCTTCTCCCTCTGAAGAAATCTGGCTAAGTACAGCTCCCACCCCATAGTTTGAAGCATCCACCTGCACAACAAAGTCTTTGCTGTAGTCTGGACTGGCTAATACAGGGGGTCCTCCCAAAGCTTCCTTAAGCTTCTGAAATGCCTGCTCATATGCTGGGGCCCACACTACCTTATCTGGCCTGCTCTTCCTTGTCAGGTCTGTAAGGGGAGCAGCTATGGTACTATATCTGGGAACGAACTCTCTGTAGTACCCTGCTGTCCCTAAGAATGCCCGCACCTGTGGTAACAGGTGCAGGCCATGCCTGAATAGCTTCCACTTTGGCAGGTTCTGGCCTTATCTTACCACTCCCCACTCTATGTCATAGGTAGGAGATCTCTGCCATACCCACCTGACATTTGCTCAGCTTAATGGTCAACCCTGCCCTCTGTAGTCTGCCCAGCACCTCCCTGACATGCTGAAGGTGCTCTCACCAGGAATGGCTTTAGATAGCAATATCATCCATGTAAGCAAGGGCACACTCTCCTGCTCCTGCTAAGATATGATCTACCAGCCTCTGGAAAGTCACAAGGGCATTCTTCATCCCAAAGCGCATCTTTGTGAACTCATATAAGCCAAAAGGAGTCACAAAGGCTGACTTCTTTCTAGCACTGGGAGTCAAGGGCACCTGTCAGTAACCCTTGGTAAGATCAATGGTTGTAAGATACTTAGCCCCACCCAGCTGCTCTAGGGCCTCATCTGTCCTAGGCATAGGGTAAGCATCTGACTCTGTGTGACTATTTAATTTCCTGTAATCCACACAGAACATGTTACTGCCATCCTTCTTTGGCACCAACACCATTGGTGAGGCCCAGGGACTGTTGGACTCTTGAATAACCCCTAGTTCCAACATCTCCTGTACCTCCTCCTTCAGCATCTGTTTGACTCTCTCAGGCACCCTATAAGGGGCCTGCCTAATAGGCCTTTGGGGTCCTGTATCCACCTGGTGCTGCATCAGGTGGGTGCACCCTGGTTTCCCAGTGAACACGTCCCCAAATTCCTGCAACACTGCTCGGATTTCTTGAACCTGGGTAGGAGATAGCTGCTGGGACATTGCTACCCCTTCCACCGGTGTCAGCCCGAGCATCACTGAGGAGATAAATTCCAAGATCTCTCTCCGACTCCTCCCGCAATCCACTGCAAATGCTCAGCACAAGGCCTCCCTATCATGGTAAGGTTTCATCATGTTAACATGGTACAATTTGTGCCCCTGCCATCTGCCTAGCACTTCCACCATGCAGTTAACTTCACTTATCTTTCTTACCATCTTGTAGGGTCCCTCCCAACTTGTTGTGTCTGACAGGAATGAGAACCATTACCAGTTACCCCACAGCATATTCTCTAGCTCGAGCATTCCTGTCATACCACACCTTTTTCTGTTGTTGGGCTTCTGCCAGGTTCTCCTGGGCCAAGCCCATGAATTCCCTTAGCCTTGTCCTGAGGGTTAGGACGTACGCCATAACAGACTCTTTGTGAGACTCACACTTACCTTCCCACTCATCTTGAATTAAATCTAGAGGTCCCCTCACCCTATGCCGATACAGAAACTCAAAGGGTGAAAAACCTGTGGATTCCTGGGGAACCTCTCTGTAAGCAAACAACAGATGGGGCAAATATTTGTCGCACTCCCTCTTAAACTGATCTGTGAATGCCCGTAACATAGACTTGATTGTAGAGTTTAACATCTCAACAAGATCATCAGTCTGGGGATGGTAGGAGGTGGTCTTTATGTGCTTCACCCCACAGGACTTCCACAGACAAGCCAGCAGGTCTGACATAAAATTGGTACCTCTGTCAGACAGTATTTCCTTTGGGAAACCTACCCTGCTGAAAATCTCTAGCAAAGCATTTGCCACCTTCTCTGCCTAAATGGAGGACAAAGCCACTGCCTCAGGATATCGTGTAGCATAATCTACAATCACTAGGATATACTTTTTCACTGTGGAACTTGGGGTACTCAGAGGACCCACAATATCCATAGCTACCCTCTGAAATGGCTCCTCAATCATAGGCAAGGGCATCAAATGAGCTCTCACCTTGTCTCCTGCCTTGCCTACCTTTTGGCACTGCTCACAGGTCCTGTAGTACCCTGTTACATCTCTGGAAATTCCAGGCCAATAGAAGCTTTGCATAACATGCCTCTTTGTATGTTTTATGCCCGTATGACCTGCAAAGGGAATATCATGGGCTATGGCTAGAAGTGCCAGATGGTAAGCTCTAGGCACTACTGACTGCTGTACTCTCTCACCTTCTAGCCCTCCCTCAGGGGTCCACTCTCTGTACAGTAACCCTTTGTTCCAGTAAACAGATCCCCCCTTCCCTTGAGAATCAGGTGCCACCCTAGCTACCTGCCTCAGGCCTTGCAATATAGGGTCTAAGAGCTGAGCCTGTCTCAAGTCTTTCCATGTAACCCTTCCCAGCTCCCCTTCCACTGGAAGTTTGGCATCCTATGACAGCGGTGCCTCACTGTCAGCCTGGGTACTACTACTCACCTCCACCTTTGCAGTTACCCTGTCCAAGGGAACATCCGTACCCACAAGCAGCTGTCTCACTGCTACAGCATAGCTCACTCCCTGAAGTAACTACCTCAGCAGTCCTGGCTGCAAGTATGCAGTCTGTCTGGGTCTCCCCCAGGCTACCAGACCCACATGCTTGTCTCCTAGCCTCACTGCATGTAACTGCATAAGTACATAGTACTGCCTCATCCAAATCCTTCCCTCTCAGGACATCTGCAGGATGGTAGTTCCATACCCCTGTTGTCTCAAGACAACCCACTGTTGGCATTTTGTCTTTACCACTTACTGGCTCCCTCACCTGTGGTTCCCCACCTTGCCTCCATGGACATCTGTATGCCACATGGCCCCATTGGTTACATTCAAAACATTTAGCCCTAGCTTCTGGACGTGTACCTAGACTAGTGGCTTTCCCTGCTACTGGCAGATTCTGTTGGGGCAGTCTGTGCTGCCCACCATGGGTTCTTTTAGTCCCATGAGCAGTACTGGGGGTCCCTTTCCAGTACAGGGCTGCCCTGCTTGCTAGGTATAGGCCTCCCTTCTTCCCCAACTCCTCTGAAGTAGCACACTGTTTATCAGCTAACCAGATCCTCATGTCCTCAGGCAAAGTGCTAAGGGCTTGTTCCCAAAAGGTCTTCCAGCCCTTCAAAAGTAGTGAACTGACATCCACTCACCAAGCTATGAAAATAAGTGCTCAGTTCATCAACATATTCACATACATTTTCATCTGCCTTGTGTCTATGCTCACAAAACTTTTTCCTATACATTTCAGGTGTTAGCTTAAAACATCCTAACAAATGTCTTTTTATAGCAGTATAATCAAAACAGTCAATGTTATGCATTTTTGCTAAAGAAGTTACAGCTTTACCATGGAGTAAGGGGGTCAGGAACCATACCCAGAGCTATTGGTCATCTTCATACCGTTTACATACCCGGTCAAACATATGAATGAAGCTATAAAAATTATCCCACTCTTTAAACTGTGGAAGAAATTTACTGACCTTTTGTGCTTCTGGGGTCCAGTTACTCCCTTCCCCATTACCTCCATGACTCTGACGAAGAGTCAGCATTTCCCTCTTATGCCTCCTCTGCTGCTCATTTTCTTCAGCTTCTAGGCTCCTCATTCTCATGGCTGCTTTTAGTTCCATACGCCTGGCCTCCAACTCAAGTCTCTTTAGCTCCAGCTGGATTTTTAAGTCCACTGCAGAAAGGTTGAGCTGTCCATTCTCCGAGGATATTGTATCTCCACTGTCAGTCTGATTGTCCTCCAGGCTGCTGTTTTCTGATGCAGCTGTAACCAAGGCTGCAATTAGGTATGCTTTAGTCAGGTTTCCATGCACCAGTCCCCTAGCCTGGCACATCTCCGCTAGCTGGCTCCTTGTCAGCTTTCCATACTCCTCTGCTGACATGCTGCCTGCTCACCCTAACACTAAGCTAACAAACAAAATAAAACTATTGTGATCTGAACTCTGAGTATACACTGCGTGGTTGTTTTAGAGTACAAAAAACTTTTAGAGATCACTGTACATAAGCTACAGGAATTCACTCTACCCACACCACTACAAGCTAATTAGTATGTGAAGTAGGTCCCACCACTGCCAAACTCTTGTGATGACTGTGCCCTGGCCCAGCAATCAAGGAGCCTCAATCCTCAACTCTAACACCAGGGAGGTCATCTCCTAGAAGAGGAAAGGATAACTAATACACACAGTAAAGTACAATTTCCCTTAAGTGCACACAGAGAATCTGGGGCTGGCTGCTCTCTTGCTCACCAGGTCCCCAATAAGACTACCCAATGGCACAGCTATAGGGTCCAGGTCTCAGCCTAATTGGGCAAGCTAGAACCTCCATTACCCTCTCTGTCCAACCAGTGCTTCATGTCCCTGCCAAGTAGTTGACACAACACACACACACTTTGAGATAAGTATTTATACAACTTCACAGACTCTCCTGGGAAAGGCTGACCCATATTCTCCAGCTGTGCCCCTTTGCCCAGACTCATTCATCATCTTCTTTCGGCTGTTCCCATTAGGGGTCACCACAATGGATCATCTGTTTCCATTTCTTCCTGTCCTCTGCATCCTCTTCTCCTTTGGCCAACAATAGCCCAATTTCCGCCAGCACCCTGTTGGCTAACAGTACTGGTGGCGGTCGTTGTTAACCCGGGCCTTGACCGATCTGGTATGGAAATATGAAATGTTCTCCGCATAAGTCATTTGGCAGAGGTTTTACACTGGATGCCCTTCCTGATGCAACCCTCCCCATTTATCCGGGCTTGGGACCAGCACAAAGAAATTCACTGGCTTGTGCATCTCCCCAGTGGCTGGGTTGCCCCTTTAATTACTGCCACCACCCAGTTAATAATATCAGCTACTAAAAGGCCCTTAAAAGGGTGTCCAATTATTACTTTGCAATATTATTATCCAATGGTAATGTGACTATACAGTCTAAGGCTTATCAGAGTGGCCTGTTACAATAACCTCTATAAATATGCAATGTATTCTAGAGCTTATCTCTATGCAAATGAGCCACAGGTAGAAGGTTTTAAAAATATTTAATAATAAATAATTAAAACACAAGACAAAACTACTACACCACAGAGATATCTACAAGTTCAGAGATCACACAGAAACTTAAAATAATACAGTAGGACAGGTCTGATTTCAAAGAAAAATACCTAATTAATCTTTACTAGCTTTAACTACTCCTACAAGAAATCACAGTGCTAGAAACTTACATGTGAGCATAAGCAGAGTGTTGGTAAGTTGGATTTATTTATTTATTTATTTATTGACATTTGTTAACCGGGTTTGTCCAACTGGGCTTGTTGCCCATTTTCAGTGGAGACCCGAGGAGAAAAGCTCCAGTAGTACATTTTAAACAAGTACAATTTTAAACAATATTGATATAATAGCAGTTATAGCAAAAATATTCACATATGTTGGGTTACATGCATAAAGTTAAAGTTGCATTAAAAAGAAGCTAAGTAACAATTTTACATTGATATAGTTCAATGGGTCAACAATAAAAACATTTTTGTTTGTATAAAATTATGCAAATGCATAGTAGACACATTGGAGAGAGGGGTGTAATGAGGTACTAAGTAGGGTCCATTTGAGGGTACATAAAGGGAAGGAAGACTAAGTAGGGTCATGGCAAGGGCAGGTTTTGGAATTGAGAAAATAAGCTTTTAGTTCATTTTTAAAGTGTGAGGTGTGGGAGATTGAACGTAAGTCAAGGGGAAGTTTGTTCCAAGAACGGGCAAGGGAGTGTTTGTAGAGTAGTTTGCCTACTGACCTTTTTGGGTGGTAGATATCAAGTAATTGTTGGTTAGAAGTACTGAGGGTCCGGGATGGGATGTAGATGGAGACTAAGGAAGTTAGAGATGGACAGAAGGAGGGTTTATAAAGAATAGAGTGTAGCATATGAAATTGATAAGATAGCAGAAATTGTGGAAGTTCAAGCCATTGAAGAGAGTTTAAAGAAATGCAATGGTGTGAGTTGTATTGGGGAGTTAGTAATGAATATGGCTGTTTTATGGTAAGTCTGTTGGAGTTTGTTTAGAGTGGAGGCCTGGATATTGGTAAGAACTGGGGCAGCGTATAAGAGGGAGGGGAGGAGGAGTGCCTGGCCCAGGGTAAGTCTAGATTCAGGGGTTAGGAATTCAAGATCAAAATGCTCTTGTCTCTCTCTGAGACACAGTTTATAAAACATCACTAACAAACATGTCTCTGGGTCCTCGCCAGATTACATCATTTTTGACACTTAGGTTTTCCCAGTATTCATATGGCATCATCTTGACACCTGCTCTGAATTCCCAGGCTAATAGAAACTCCATTTACATTATTTAGCAAACTAACACCTGCACAGGAGAATACAACACTAAAAGGCATTTCACATATACACTCTAGCAATTAGTCCTTAGTTAACACAATACACAGAATGTCTTCAGCCAGCCTGACCGGAACCAACTTTAAAGATCGTAGAATGTCATAAAATCATTTCAATTTCAAAAGACAAATTTGAAAGGCTTGACTTCGTTTTTCTTTACAGCAAGGAGGCAATGTTTTAACAATCTTGACACATTTTACAGTGTTTTCTTTACACTCAAGAAACATGCCTGTATTTTACATTTATTATCAAGAAAACATGCCTGTATTTTACATTTATTTACAAATGCCAGAATTATATATCAAATTCTATTTGACTAGGCTGGCAGCCTTTGTCCATTTCTTCCCAATCATCACAATACCTTAAGAAGTGTGGGAAGAGGAATGATCACCATTTAGAAATGTAATTGAATATTATATCAACTTTCAGGAAAATGTGAAGGCCATAGTGCCAGTTATGTGAGAGCATATGGAAAGAGCTCAAGTGAGGAAAAACAGAGAATGTGTAACACAAATGCCTGGAGTAGAAAGTTTCAGGGTTTGGTCAAATTCCGGTTCTAGCTCCTACCTTTGAAAAAAAGTCCATTGCTATGTGGAAAGGAACTTATAAGATAACTGAGCAAATTAGCATTGGCATCAACCCCCTTTTCCCATTTTGTACATGGGTTTGGGGTGTCACATCAACAGTGACCATCACCTAGAGCTAATAAATGAGATTAAGTACAAGTTAGATAGCCAGAAAGGAGACAGGTTGAACAAATATATCACATATACATTCTACAATTCTATGAGGAGGATAAAGTAAGTGCATCAGACATGGTATTCACCTGCAAGGGTCATGAGAAAGAACTATGCAAGCTTCCAGACTCCCCAGGAGTAGAAGACTAAGCATTAGAAGTAAGAGCTACAGGAATTTCTCCAGAGGATCAGAGATATATTTTCAAATTTCCCAGCTAAAACAACTCTTAGTAAGCACCATGGAGATACAATCCCAGGGAAGAAGGTCAACCTAAAGCCTAAAGCCTACCAGGTACAAGAAGTTCAAAATCAAGGTGTGAAAGAGGAGAGAAAAGGTATGCTGAAATTAGGAGTTATGCAATAGTCCACTATTGAATTGACTGAAATGGCTTAATTGTATCAGTTGCAAACCTAAATGGCACAGTGCAGTTCTGCAATGATTTTAGAAGCTTAAAAATATTTCTAAATTGAATGGATACACAATGTATGGGGTGGATAAGCTGGAGGTGCAGTTGGGAAGTCTAGGTTTTTGACCCTCCTGGACTTCACAAACAAAATTGTCAAATCACTTTAACTGGCAAGTATAAAGAAAAAACAACTTTCTCCATGACTGATACAATATTCCAGAATGCAGTTTTACTCTTTTGCCTCCCCATGACTCCAGCCATGTTTCAGAGGCTGACAGGCAGAAGACCAAAACATCATTAAGTTTATGCTACAGCCTACCTGGAAGATAATGTCATCCATTCAGGACCCCGAGGGAATAAACTCCAAATATTTGAGTGAACTGCATTTTCTTGGAAAAAATTTGGACTTAGAAGTCCCTGCATGTGCTATGCCTGAGGAGTAAGTGCAGAAAGACAATCCCAGGGGAGAAGGTCAACCTAAAAACTGCCAGGTACCAGAAGATTAAAATGAAGCTGTGAAAGCAGAGATAAAAAGGATGTTGAAGTTAAGGGTTATGCAAAAGTCCACTACTGACTAAAATGGCCTGGTTGTATCAGTACAAAAATAAATGGTACAGTCCAGTTCTGCAATGATTTCAGGAAACTTAAAAAATACTTCTAAACTGGATATATACACAATGCCTGGGGTAGATAAGCTGGAGGTGCAATTGAGAAAATCTAGGTTTTTGACCCTCCTGGACTTCACAAACAGAATAATCAAATCACCTTGACTGGCAAGGATAAAGAAAAAGCAACTTTCTCCATGGCTGATGCAATATTCCAGAATACAGTTTACTATTTTGCCTCCACGTGATTCCAGCCATGCTTCAGAGGCTGACAGGCAGGGGATTAAAACCTCATCAGACTTATGTTACAGCCTACCTGGAAGATAATGTCATCCATTCAGGAGACTGGGATTCACATCTCACCAAGGTACAGACAATACCTGGTTCAATGAAGTAATCAGGGTTTACTGTTAACGCTCTCAGGTGTAAAAAGTGGTGACTGCGGCGATGTATATCAGATATGTAAAGGAAGAGTTCTGATAAAGCCTCAAAGAATAAGTAAAAGCTGGCAGGGTATTACTGAATTTTTATTTCAAAGTTGCCTCCAAAGCATGCCTCCTTATCAGCCTCACTAAAAATAAATTGCTGGAGTGAGACAGAGGTAGAAAATCCTTTCCAGAACCATAAGCAATGCCTCTGTGAAAACCCTGTCCTGGTGTACCTTGATTTCTCCTGGCCACTTATTGTTTACACATATGTCTCAGAGGTTTGTTGGGGGTTGCTGTACTAGTACATAAAGTAGGCAAACAGGAATATCCAGCATGTTACCTTAGTAAGACATTTAATAAGACAGAAACTAGGTACTCTACTATTGAAAAAGAGTGTTTGACCATCAAGTTGGTCTTAGGTACCCTTACCTGTTGGACAGGGAGTTCATCCTGGTTGGAGGACATGTCCCACTCCAGTGAATTCATCAAAAAAAAGAGAGGAATGTCGAGCAGTGCAAATGGGCTATAGCATGACAGATATTCTGCTTCTGGATACATCACCTCAGTCTTCTCAGCTGCAATGCTGATCGTCTGTCCAGGGTTCACAGACAATCTGGCTGGCTTTAAGACAGTGGGTTCAAGTTGGGTGGGGGAGGATCATCTGTAACATCACATGGCAGCTGCATCAAGTAACTGAGCAACTCCAAAAATGTGAAATACTGATAAACAAAAAGGCACTGAGGTAACATAACAGGTAAAATCACAAAACCTTTATTGTCCAAAAGTGAATTGAAAATCCTAAATATAGCAATTTTGACTGACTAAGTGCTTTCACCCTCATGGGCATCTTCAGAGTCAGTTAACGTCATTGAAAGCAAACTTTAAATACAGCTATCAATTAATACATAGTTAGTCAGAGGTAGTAAAGCAGGACAGTAATTAATTAAGTAATTATCCCCTGAAATACTTGTTCACCAAGCCTTAAAATCCTACACAACAGTATTTTGTTTGCTGAAATCACAATGAGTAGTTGCTACCAAAAAATAAAACAAACTTTGTGCATCAAGTAACTGCTCCACAGGTAAGCTGAGCAAGCAGATGTAGTGCAGTTTCAAACTATGGCATTAATATGCGGCTAAATTAGGAGTACTTGGTGTAAATAATAGTATTTAGGATGGCCATTACAGCAGTGGAGACAATAAAGCATAATATTGGGATCTGACCCTTTAAACTGGAATGCCTGAGTTCAGCTGAGAATGTCTATGAGTAGTTGCCTGCCCTGTTTAAGGGGAAAGTAATTTCAAAATGGAAGAAGTCACTGGGATGTCTACAAGAGTCTGGGCCATGTATCCAAGACAGCAAGACTGTCTGAGGCTGGAGCAATCAGATCCAAGGCAGGAGTCCAGTGAAATGTTTCCATTTACCAGACAGGGCACTGGTAGCAGAGAAAATGAAGGTTACCTGTGTTATGTTAGAGAGGTTTTAATAACCACCAATTTTCTTTCAAACATATTTGGTGAAAGACTTTTTAATCTTATTTTCAAGTAAAGCAGATTATTTATCAGAAGCTGTGCTCATTGATTAGAGTACAGTGGAGATAGTATTGTAATAAATATTTTTTATTTACAGGTCTGTACATGAAGGTGCAACTCAAGGAGACTGAAAAACTGTTTTAAGTTGTGGAATATGGACTGAATTTTCTGTTCAACTACAAATTTGTTTTTGTTACTACTTTTCATTCCTTATTCTCTTGCCAAACTATAAGCCTGTTTTACGTTTATATATATTTTGCTTTTGAAATGTTTGTTTAACTGCTACAAACATGTAAACTGCCATGTAAATGCAGTTTCCTGTATTCATGCATTATATAAATTGACCTCTATCCCTGGGATTCAATAAACTCTGTGTAGGCTTTGCTCGACACCTACACGGAGTTTACATGCTTGCGCGGTGAGCAGCAATGCTTAATGGATATTCATGACAAGGCTTTCCTTCAAATGTAAGCAAGTAGTGTTTCATGGTGGCCAGGAAACCATGTAAAGCAATACAGATAGCAAACTTAGTTACAACATACCAAACTGGGTTAGCAGAATTGTGTGGAATGCCACATGGACCACCAGGGTTTTTCATATATTAATGTATTATGTTGCGGAGACTGGACAGGACAGTGTATGTATACACTCCAGCATACTGGGCTAGTGAGATTGAGCAGAATGCCACACAGACCACCAGGGCTTTTCATATATTAATGTATTATGTTGCGGGGACAGGACAGTGTATGTGTACACTCCAGCATACTGGGCTAGCAGGATTGCATAGAATGCTACATGGACCACTAGGGTTTTTTGGATTCACTTTAGAAGCTCAAAATACTGAAATATCGAATTTCAGTATTTCAAGCCCATAAAGTGGAAACCTGAAAAGAACGAAAACTCAGAAGAGTGAAATTCAAAATTTCGCATACCGGAAATTTTGAATTAGCGCTTCTGGTGTTTCGCTGTGGTTATGGATTCAGGTAAGTGTTTATGTGTTAAGGGTTTTGGGTAGGGGCTGTGGTGTGTGTTGGTGTATTTTGTTACTGTGATGTGTGTGTGCGAGGAGAATGTAGCTTGTGTGGTAGTGTTTTGTGTGTTTTTGTATGTAGTGCAACCTCGGAGTTAGAATATTTAAATGGGGGGGTGTGCAGGGGGGGGTTGCCCCCCTGCTTTTATGTAGGACAGAGCTTTTGTTTGTGTGTGGGGAGGAAGATGTGTGTTTGTGTACTCCAGAAGCGGTAATTCAAAATCTCTGGTATGCGAGATTTTGAATTTCACGCTTCTGAGTTTTCGTTCTTTTCAGGTTTCCACTTTATAGTCTCGACATACTGAATTTCGATATTTCACTATTTTGAGGATATAAAGTGAATCAGTTTTTTCATATATTAATGTATTATGTTGCGGGAACAGGACAGGACAGTGTATGTATACACTCCATCATACCGGGCTAGTGGGGTTGCACAGAATGCTACTCAGCCTACCAGGGTTTTTCATATATTAATGTATTACGTTGCAGAGACAGGACAGGACAATGCAAGTGTACACTCCAGCATACTGGGCTAGCAGGATTGCACAAAATGCCAAGCACACCTCCTCACAAACATGGAGCCCAAAAAGTAAAGGGATCCATTACATTTTCTGCTACTTATGTATGTTGTGTATGATAGATAGATAGGAAAGTGGTGAAATGGTGAGCAATCGGGGGAAGATCAAAGGCTGACCGTTAGTACTGAGACTCTGGAATACACCTGCTACTTAACTAGCTCTGTGACAGCAAGTGTTAATGCAGTTAGTGCAGTGATACATTCCTTTTTGGGGCCAGATGGTACTGGATTTGAATATAGCTGCATGGAATATTTTTGACTACTTTCACATTACCTTTGTTGCACTTTGGTGTGTGATGTCCACCATTGCACATTAATGCATTAAAGAAAAGAAATGGGGAAGACAGGGCTGTGGTGAAACGGGAAGCAATCAGGGGAAGAACAAAGGGAAAGCAGTGCAGGAATGTGCAGGAGGGAGGTAGGAAAGAACCATAGCTATCCATTTCTTTAACAGTGTAAAGTGAACATATCTGCAAATATTAACTGCATTTGGACTGTCACCTCCAGAGAGAGGGGTGACCAAACAGGGTTTGTGTTCAGCTATCGGAAATATAAACTCTCAAACAGCTAAATATTGTATGGAAAACATTGTTATTGAACAATACTGAACATCAATAACAGCAAAAAAAAATTAATTGAATGGTTATAGTTGGCCAACATCACAAACACAACCAACCACACCCCATAATGTGGGGGGCTGTGCCCCCTACACCCCCTTATCTATACATACCAACTCCAAGATTGCACTACAGTGGGGAATAGGGAACATTTAAAAGACTTCCTTTACTGACCTTATGCATCACATTACTTTCTGGTTGTAAGCCAACTATGGCCATTTGATGAATTTTTTTTTGCTGTTACTGATGTTCGGTAATGTTCAGTAAAGATGTTTTCTGTACAATATTTAGCCATTCAAGGATTTATGTTTTCAATAGCCGAAATATACCCACCACAACACAATTATGTTGTATAGCCATTTGGACCAAATCAAGTGTGTCAAGAAGACACGTGCAAAATGGAGAGCTATGTATGGGATATTTTTTTTTTTTGAGAGAGAGAGAGAGGAATCTTGGGGAAGGGACGTAGGAATGTCTTGGTCATGTAAGTTGGGTAGGTAAGGAAGCAATTACAGACAGTAAAGACAAACAATACAAGAGACAGGGACAGTGATGGACATAAAAGGTTGGGGATATCATGGTTGGGGTGAAAGTGGGGACATCCCAAACCCATGGTCATCAAGCTGGGTGACAGTGAGAATGAAGTTCTCACCCACTGGATTGCCATCACTGTCATCTCACTCCACTGCTAGCTGGAGTGCCTGATGTCTGTGTCTTCTCCTCCTAGTGTTACATAAAATGAGGGAGAGAAGCCTCTCCAGCCAGTGTAGGCATGCACCAATAGTGCAGCGCACAACCCTAGGCACCATCTCTGGCAATTCAGCTCGGGTAATAAAATTACAACCTCCACAATGGCTTCTGGTGGGTACCACTGGACCAGCCTTTGTGGCAGGACTACCTGAGGGGGCAGGTAGTGCAGGGGCAGCAGAGGAGGTGATGCCAGGTTGGCTGCCAGATGTATTGGGCAACGGTGCTGGAGCTAGTGGAGGGGGAGGCAGGTGGTTTCTATGGGGCAGGCCTACCTCGCTGTGCTGTGGAGTATTTAGTGATTTGGTACACATGGACGACACAGACACATTTTGATAACACATATAAAATAATGGAATAAAATCAAGAAATCCAAAAGCCCAAAGTGGATGGTGAGACAATAAAGCCCAAGGAACGATCATTTTAAAATCGCAATTTATTACACATCCAAAAATCTTTTGTATAAAATCCATTCCTTCTTATATATCGAATCTAATACCCATTTTTCTTCCCACTTGGCTAACATTAAATTGGCGTAGGTGGGTGCACATGCTGCACCCATCACTACACCTTGAATATGATGAAAAAATTCCCCTTTGAAATACACAAAATTATATTTTAAAACTAATTCCATAACCACAACCTTTTCATTTAGAGATAAATAATTGTCCTCATATATAATTTCTTCTAACAAGTTTAGGCCTTCTCGGTGAGGAATACAAGAAAATAGATCTACTATATATATGGTTAAAAATATTTATGTTTTCTTATATTTTTCTTGGGTTAAACATCTAAGAAAATCCCAGGAATCTTTTAATATGTTTTTCTTTTCAGTCCATAGTCTTTTCAATGTACCATCTATATATTTTGCCAAGGGTAATGTTTTTGCCCCATCGGCTGAAACAATTGGTCTCAGGGGTGGGTCTTCCCTATTTGTATGGGTTTTAGCAATACCAAAAATGGTAGCTACTTTGGGTTTTTCCACTTTCAAATATGAATAGGTATTACGGCCGTCCATTAATAAATCTTCTAAGACCATATCAATTCTATGATATGCAATATTTATCTCATTCATAGAAACTGTTTTATATTTATTCAAATCTCTTAACATATCATTCATTTTTCCTTTGTACATGAAACTATTCATAATTACCATTCCCCCTCCCTTGTCGGGTTTCATTACCCATACATTTGTATCTTTTCTCATTTCCTCTAAGATCTTGATTTCTTCTAAATCTAAATTTTTCTTATACCTAATTTTGCCATATTGTTTTCTTATCTCTCTTTCAACCAAACCCTCAAAATGTTTAGTTTTTGGATGTATTGGTGGGTTGTAGGTACTTCTTTTCACTTGTTCATTTCTTGTATTATGCTCAAATATAATTTGGAAATTAATTTTTCTTATAAACTGTTTGATGCCCTTACAACATTGGCCAAGTCTCCCTTCCTATTGGGAATTTGTGGTTTTGGCTTGCCCATTTGGTGTTTTATTGTTTGTGCTGCAGACTAATGCATGCATACTTCCTTTTACAGTTGAGACATGCATGCTCAATTTGATTTTGTAATATTGCACTCTTGGCTTGTGCTACAGACTAATGTATGCATACTTGCTTTTACAGTTGAGATATGCATGCTCAATTTGATATAACTCTATAAAATACCAAAAAAGCTATCTTTAACTTTTGATGCTAGAATAACACTACTGTTCCACTGCAGACATACCGTATGCTTCCCTCATCCTCACCAATCTAGCCTCATGAGTGCGGACATTTACCTCATGATCACATGCAGCTGTGAAAAAAACAGAACAGAATACCATTATGAGTACCAGTCTTGCCTATATTCAGTTTTTAAGTCATACAAGTACTCTCTATAGTTGATACTTACACAGGTTTGGGATGTCCGCAGTCATAAATTCCCCAATCCAACAGTTGAGGGTATCCCTCTTCCTAGTCCGGAGGTCATAGTAGTGATACCTGTACTGTTCACCAGTGCAGGGGATACTGGTAACACTGGTTACAGCCCAGGGTAAACTATCCCAAGCTTTTGACTTATTCTGGGAGCCAGAATAGTCCCCGTGATAAAACCTGGCACTGTGGTTCTTAACTAGGAGTCCAATAAAAGTCTTAGACTTTTGGCACCCATCTCTGTGCCCTGAACCTGACACCTTCCCACAAACATCTGCCATGTCTGTCATAGATCTTGAGCAATGGAGAATGATACTTTCCACCAAATCCAGTCACCATCTTTACTGGGAGTGCACGCATTGTTTGAAACTGTTGCACTCCACTTACCATCACACAAACACTGTGCTCAGCAGTGTGCACCTCCAAGCACCATATTTGCTTGATGGTAAGTGGAACACAACAGTAATTAGCAAAGCAAATTCTAGGCCATGACAGTCCAGATAGCAGAAATATACTTACAGGGATATAGTACACAATATGCCCACAGTCATACATTTGATAATAAATGTGATAATACATAGATAAATGAATACATAACTGACACAATACTAGTGGCTCAGCCCTGATACATATAATTAATATCGGCTACACCATGTCAAGTGTTATAAGTGAGACTGACTATAATGGGAAGTGGAACAGCAGTAAAAGTGTATGGAATACGTTGCATTCAAACCCAGAACCACATGTATGGCAGTCCTATACTTACACCTGTTTCCACAAGAAGGTTGAGAAAAAACTTGTCAATGTTGTAGTTCATTGCTATAAATTGCAATGTCAAAACAGTAAAACAAAGGTTGGACATCCTGTACTAGAAAACAGGAGCATCTGTACTCCAGCCCTGCATTTACACCTGCTGCCACAGGACTACTTACATGACATTCCCTATTTTACAAATCATTCTTAAGGTCTTGCTGTTGACTGCCATGCAACTCTTTGCTGTTGACTGCTATGCAATGTCACTTAGCAGGTTTGCTCAAAGCCTAATAGTATTAATTCAATGCATCCAGTTTCTATTTTTGACTGTCTGGGTCCTGTCTGGCCAGTTGTCCATTTGCACTAAGCATCGCATCATGCAAACAGTGGCCCCCAAAAAAAGAAAAGGAAAAAAAAAGAAAAAAAGGGATAGGTACTTGAAATGAGGAAAAGCAATCTGTGACATACACACTAGAAAATGTTAGTACACATGAGATATTCCTACATAGGTCTGGATTTGAACTGTCACTCCAATGCACCTTCAGAACACAAGATGGGTGCCTTATTCCTCTTTGCTACACAAGCAGCTTTACAGCAAAGAATTTATATCAATATGCACACAACCAACTGCAATCTCCACTGATATCAAACCATACAAGTCTTATTTGTACATGTATTAGTTTTGGATGTAGTTCACCTAGTAATCACACAACCTGTTATGGTTATTGCTTGCAAATATACAGCTCAGCTCTGTCTTACATTTCTGTGTTTGTTGGCCATTTTTCATTTATCTGAGCAGCAATCTGTGACATAGGTTCATAGGTTCATAGGTTGGTACTGAGCTATCTCCCTGAAGGCATACATTAGCCCAGCCATGTTGTACGGTATTCACCGCCCCTTTAGTAGTTCCCTAGACCCTTGTACTAGCAGCTAGTACCCTTGGCCCCTATCTAGTAGTGCTATTGGTGTGATCCCCGGTGTGAACTTTCTGTTACCCATCCACTCATCAAGGTTCCTCTTGAAGAGTGATAGTGAGGGGCTCTGTCTTATGTAGATCGGGACCCTGTTCCATAGTAATGGAAGTCTGTGCAAAGGGAATCTATCCCTCCAGCATGTTCTATTCATTGTTGTGTTGAGGTTTATATCCCTAGAGCATGTAGCTTGAGTAGATTTGGTTTTGCTAAGATGGAGGATGTTCATCAATTCTGGGTTGGACATGGCTCTGTACGTTAGACAGAGATCGCCTCTGAGAAAGCGGTATGCAACAGAGAACAGTCTTAGCTTTTTCAATCGTGCTGCATAGGGCAACTGTTTGAGGCCAGTAATTCTCTTGGTTAGGTGCCTCTGTGGTCTCTCCAGCTGCTGGAGATGTCTAGCCAGGTACATTCCAATTGGTGCATTGTACTCAACAATGGGTCTGATGAGGGAAGAGTAGAGGGGCACCATTACATCCTTAGATCTTGATGCGAACCCTTTCATGATCAGATGGGTCACATAGAAGGATTTTCTAACCACTTTGGCAACATGGTTATCAAAGGAAAGGTGGCTATCTATTTGGGTCCCTAGATCCCTTATTTCTTCTTCAGATTTCAGGGGATTACATCCTATGTTGTAGTTTGCGGGTACTCTGTTTTTTCCAAAGGGGATTACTATGCATTTTTTTGCATTTAGCTTGAGACCATGGCTTTGACACCATGCATCAGTCTTATTTAGGCCCTTCTGGAGGATCTCCATGTCGGCCAGGGACTCTATTATAGCACCCAGTTTGCAGTCATTTACATACTTAGTCAGCCACAGCCCTTCCATGCTTGCCTGTACTTCTGAGAAGTATATGACAAACAGGAGGGGCCCCAGGACAGAGCCCTGAGGCACACCACTCGTTACTGGTCTGGATTCGTACATAGATCCCGCTACTCTTACTTTATGGGATCTGTCTGAGAGCCAGTTTGCGATCCATCTTGTGACGTAAGGGTTTATGCCCAGGCTGGTGAGCTTATCAATAATACCCGAATGAGGAATGGTGTCAAATGCTTTAGCAAGGTCAAGGTAAGCCGTGTGTACCTCCTTTCCCTTATCTATAGCCTGAGTAACTGTCTCAAAGAAATCCACCAGGTTCAGGAGGCATGATCTACCCTTGACGAAGCCGAACTGTGTGGGGTCCAGCAACTGGAGGTTCCCAATCTCTCCATTTATGAGTTCCATAATGATTCGCTCCATAGCCTTACAGATCAGACTGGTCAGGCTTGTTGGTCGGTAATTCCCAGGGTCAGTTGTGGCCCCATCCTTGTGTAGTGGGTCCACCATTGCTGTGCGCCATTCTCTGGGCACATATCCTGTGGAGAGGCTGAGACTAAAAAGGTATTAAGATGCGGGGTTAATTCCTTTTGGAGCTTGCGTATGACACAGCCTGGGACACCATCTGGTCCCATGGAGGCAGTGTTTTTAGCTTTAGATAGAGCCTTGTTAACCAATGTATCAGTAATAGTTGGACTTACACAATCCACTGGAATGGTAATAGGCCCTGTAGGTGGTGGGGGGGGGGGGGATTTGCACTGAACCTGTCAGCCAAGATGTTGGCAATGTCAGAAGGGTCAGTGTATTTTGTTCCATTTTGTACTAGCTCAGAACAGACCTGAACATTGCCATTTAGGTTTTTGACGTAGCCATAGAAGGCCTTATGGTTATCCTTGGCATCCTTGGCAACTTTCTTTTCAAAATTAGCTTTAGTTGACTTGATGAGGGCCCTCAATTTCTTACTAATGCTGATCAGGGATGATTTTTCTACTTGAGATTTGGCCTTTTTTGTATAAGTCTCCTCCTTTTATTGTAAAGTTTGCTTATGGCCAGGGTTCACCAGACTGGTTTCTTCTTGCTTGAGGAAGGAGTCTTGGTTTTATTTGGGATAGCACGGCCCATGCAATCCTGAAGATGCATATAGAGTGCCTTGGTGTAGGATTCCGCATCCTGGATATCATTATCCTTCTGCTAGGGAATAGTGAAGCTTTCCACTTCGGATGCAAGTAGTTTGAAGTTTGCTTTGGAAAGGTTTTTGACTATGTTTTTTTTGACTGGGGGAGGTGGAGGGGTGAGGATGTCCAGGGCTATCAGTTTGTGGTCGGATCTGACCAAGGAGGGAGTGATAATGGGTGTGGTACAGTGGGCGCCCATATTTGTGATGATTAAATCCAATATGTTGTCCCCTCTAGTGGGGGAACATACTAGTTGTTCAAGGGCATTTGAATTTATAAATTCTATGAATTGCTGGGCATAGGAGTTGGAACATTGGTAGTTCACCCAGTCTATACCAGGGTAGTTGAAATCACCCAAGATTATGGTGTTGGGTAGGACCTTTATATTTTCCAATGTCTCAAGGAATGCAGTGTGAGCATCTTGGGACATGGTGGGCGATCTATAACCAGCTACAACTTGAAATGTGGTTTTGCCTGCTGATAGTTGCACATAGATGATCTCTGGGGCATCATGCTGCGCTACTAACCTGGAGATATGGGTATCCTTGATGAATATGGATACACCTCTGCCCTTTGTACTGCAATCCGGTAACTGGGGCCGGAAGGTATGATATGAATTGTAACCTGGAAGTGCTGGGGTGCTCTCTTGAGCCTTGAACCAGGTTTCCGTCACTGCACAAACATTGATTTTCTACATGCTGAGGAGAGCCTTGAGTGTGTGCATTTTGAGGTTGAGACTTCTGGCGTTGAATAGCATTACCCTTAGTTTTTTGTTACCTGTGCTGGTTACGGTGGTTGGTTTGTCCTTTGAGCCTTACCTAAAAAAGGCACTATGGGGACGGAAAGAGCCTTGGCCAGTATTCGAAAACCTAGGTGTGACGGGTGCAACCCATCTCTGGCAAAACAGCGAGGCTTGTCTATCATGTCATCCCAGGCAGACAGACACTGGATCCCCTTAGAATGACAACAGAAGCTTAGCCAATTGTTGAAATTGATAATTTTGTCTTTGTATTGTGGTATCATTCTAGGTGAAGGTAGTATGCTACTCAAGGTCAGGGTCATACCAGCTTGGGCTACATGATCAGAGAGCTCCTCAATGTCTCTTTTCATGTAGTCCAGGGTGGTACGTCTTAGATCATTCACACCAATATGTACAATGACAGCGTCATACCTGTACTTGTTCTGGAGTGACCTAAGTGCTTGTGTTATGTGGTGGATCCAAGCACCCGACAGGCAGCTGACAGTAACCTTCTCCTTGTTCAGCCTGATGAGTGGAACATTCATGTGCCTTACCATAGAGTCTCCTATTACTAGCGTGTTAGGTATGGTGTTTTGCCATAAGGGCTGTTGTGAGGCACACTGCTGAGGTGAATTATGTGTTTTCTGGCTTGTGTTTGGGGGTGCAGATTGCTTGCTTGTCTGCTTTGGAGGGCACTTTTTCTTTTTCAGATTGGTACCTAATGCCTCTGAATATATTTTTGTGTATTTATGTGTATGTTTTGTCGGTGCTTGTTTTGTAGATTCATGTGTGACAGGTGGTGTGATGCAAGTGTGTCCCTTATCCTCTTGACTATCTGTTACAGTCATGGGTTGAGAGCGCTTAGCCTCCAGTCTGGCTGTGTATTTGCATCTCTCACAAGTGTTTGTGTTTAGAGGTAAGAGGAGAGGGTTGTCTGTATACATGAGGCAGTTGTGACATTGCCTCAGGATGCCCAATTCCACCAGATGAACTGGAGAGTACACCTGAAGCTGACCTCTGGACATGCTTTGAAGAGTAAATTGAACTTAAGTCCTGTGGACGATCGGGGGTCTTATGCTATATTATAATAGTGCTGTCTAGGAAATTTGGAGAATAATAGTGCTGTCTAGGAGATTAGGACAAGTGCTGATTTCTATTTTGCAAGTGCTGCAATAAGAGCAGCTGATCTGAAGCACTTGAGTTGAGGCTTGCCTAGTTCTAAGGGAAAATTTGCAGCGCAGACTTTGTGGGGCTGGGAATAGTATACCCCAACTGCCCAACACTGCTCTGTGCGCAAGACCGCGCAAAAAGACAGTTGCAGGTTTTTTTCTCTAGATAAGTGAGGAAAGTGAGTACAAGAGCTGTTTTTCTCTACGCAAGTGAGAAAAGTAAGTACAAAAACTGTTTTCTTCTAGGTAATGAGGAAGATAGAGTGCTATAGTAATTAGTAGCTTATTTAGTGCTTACAAGTTCTGAACAAGTGCTGAGCATGAACAAGCAAATTTAAGTGCTAAAACTAAGAATCTGTATCTGCACTAGATGAGTTACAGGACAGAAACAAGTGCAAATACATGCTTTCAAATCAGAAAGTTGAGAGAGATGGAAGAGACTGCCCAAACAGCCAATAACTACAAATTCTGGGCCAGAACCACTACTTATGTGGTAGACAGGTTACCTAGTGCTTACCACTCCCACTGATAAGCTAGAAGGCTTCCCTCCAACACAGAAAGGCCTGGGGGACTCAGAAGCTTACATACAGTCCTGGATACAGCAAATCTGTATCTGGAACACTAGTTACAGGAAAGGTAGGAAACAGGCTTACAGTTTTTTTTTTTTTTACAGAAAATTAGCAAAAACAGTAGTAAAAAACAAATCACATGCAGTGCAAGCTAGCACACTTGAGTATGCAGCAATATTACACCAAACACAGTTTAAAAAATGCAATTAAATTAAAAAGGACTAAAAGCAAGTGCAGAAAGAGTTTATTAGGTAGAATGTGGTAAAGAGATGGGACGGGGGAGTGTCCCAGATCAAATCTACAGTGGGGCGGGCAACTGCAAAAGCCACCAAATTTAAACTACAAACCAAAAATAGGGAGGGTGGTGGGTGGGACAAAACAGTTTCAACAGAGATCTAAGCAAAAACTAACAATACAAATTTTAAAACCAAAAAAATATTCTCAGCTCTGTATATTTGCTGATCAGCCTCTCAGAACAGCGAGACAACAGTTTCAACACAGATCTAAGCAACAATTAAACTCTATAACCAAAAAAATATATACTCAGCTCTGTATAATTGCAGATAATATGTAAGGCAGTCTCTCAGAACATGCAGTGTGTAAGCCATTCTATACCATTGGCCTTAAAATCTTTGAGGATATTCAGTGTTCTGAAAAGCTGTAACTTTGATAGGGTTTCTGTCTTTACACACAGTGCAGACTGGAAAAGAAGTTGTTGACTGCAACTGAGCTGAAAATATAAGTGTCTTGCTTTTTTTGATTATTTTTACAGATTACTGTTTTTAAAATTTAATATATATATATAGCACTTTGTCTATTCTGTATCTTTACAAATCCTTATCTGTTTAAAAAACTTGTGTCTCTAGTGCTTGCTGGCTGTAGGCTATTGTTTTAACTGTAGCATTTCCTCTGTGTAATTATCTTTTGGCTAGTGGGGGTTGGTTCCTTTGTGTTCTGAAAAGCTGTTTTGGTATTTAAGCCCTAACTTTGATCGGGTTTCTGTCTTTACACACAGTGTAGACTGGTGGCTTTGCAGTTGCCTGCCCCTACTTTGACACTCCTCCCAGTCTAGTGTCATTAGCTCATTCTGCCTAATACAGAGAGAACATTTGATAGGCCTTCTGTTCCTCCTTTTTCCCTTTCAAAAAGTAAAACAAAACTTTTTTTTTTTCTTTCGCCTGAACCTCCTTGTGTTCTGACTGTGCTTCTCAAACATTTTGGAATTATACAGTATATTTCAGAGCATTTATTATAACTGTAATAGCCTTAATATTGCTACAACTCAAGTGCTCTAGGTTGCAATGCATCTGAAGTGTTTGTGTGTTTTAGCTGCTTTTCTTATATATAGACTTTTCTGTTTCTTTTACTAAATAAGCTCTGTAAAGTTGTTTTATTGCATTTCTGCCTTTATTTCTGAGGTTTTTTTGCACTTTTATAGTTTGTTTTTGCTTAGTTTAGTTGGTAGGCTACACACTCAAGTGCGCTAGCCGAATTAAAGCATTTACTGTGTTTCTGTACCTAATTTCTGCTACTTTGTAAAAAAAAAAAAAAAAAAAAAAAAATTCCTTGTTTCCCACCTTTACTGAACTAGAATAGTCCAGTCTTCAGGTATTGCTGATCTCTGGGCTGTGTCATAGTTCCTGTGTTGCCCATATCCTTATTTGGATAGGAGGAAGCTTCTTTGTTCACCAGTGAGAGTGGGGAGCTCTGAGCAGCCTATCTGTCCCTTGAGGAGTGGTTCCAGCCCAGTGACCTGTAGCTTATGGGCCGTTTTGGGCCATTTCCTATCTCTTTTTAACCCCCTGCTTTAAAGCCAGCTTTAGTGCACTTTTGCGCTTGTAATTTAAAGTTTGTCCTGTTTTTTGCATTTACCTGTTGAGGCTACACACTCAAGTACGCTAGCCTGTGTCACATATTTACTGCATTTTCCTGCTATTTGTTGAAAAAAAGAAAAACAAAAAAAAAATATTATCCTTGTTTCCCGTCTTTCCTGACCTAGAGTAGTCCAAATACAGGCTTTGCTGTATTCTGGACTTTTGGATATTTCCTGTGTTGTCCATTTCCTTTCTTGGATAGAGGGAGGTTTCTTTGTTCACCAGTGGCAGTGGGGAACTTAGAGCAGCCTATCTATCCCTGGAGGAGTGTTCCCAGCACAAGAATCTGGTAGTCTATTGGCCATTTTGGACCAATTTCTAGCTCTTTCAAATCCCCCTGTATAAAACCCACTTTGGTGAGGTTTTTGCGCTTGTTACTACTCAGCCAAGCTCCTCGTGGTCCTGCAGAGTGGTGCTAGCAGCAGAGAGGCTAAAAGAGCGACTGCTAACCTGATAAAAGTGTTTTTCCTGCTACTACCTGGGCGACTGTCTGATCTAGCTAAACTGCAAATATTTCTGCTTCTTGAACTGTTTTAAACTGTCTAAAGTTGTTTTTGCACCTGCACTTTTAAAGTTTGTCCTGTTTGTTGCATTTACTTGTTGAGGCTACACACTCAAGTGCGCTAGCCTGTGTTACATATTTATTGCAATTTCCTGCTGTTTGTTGCAAAAAAGAAAAAAAAAAGTTATCCTTGTTTCCCATCTTTCCTGATCTAGAGTAGTCCAAATACAGGCTTTGCTGTATTCTGGACTTTTGGAAAGTTCCCGTGTTGCCATTTCCTTTCTTGGATAGAGGGAGGCTTCTTTGTTCACCAGTGGCAGTGGGGAGCTTGGAGCAGGCTATCTGTCTCTGGAGGAGTGTTCCCAGCACAGGAATCTGGTAGTCAGTTGGCTGTTTTGGGCCAATTTCTAGCTCTTTCAAGTCCGCCTGTATAAAACCCGCTGTAGCACGGCTTTGCGTCATTTTGTGCATAGCGCTTCATCGAGCAGCACCGCTTATTTGGGTTTGAGCCTTGGAACTGATCTAGTTCTCATAATAAACACCCTATTCCTATGCTAAAGCCTAGCACTTGCTCACTAAAGCAATTATATAAGTCAGCACTAAAAAAATTAAAAGCACTACACCCTCACAAACTCCCCTTGAGTAACTTGTTCCCCATTGGCCCTTTTTTTCAATTATAAAGGAATTCCCAATACTATTCTAGCATGTCCAAAGGTCAGTTTTCAATCTCCTCTCCAGTCCAGCTGGTGAACCTGGGAATCTTGAGGCAATGTTACAACTGCCTAATGTACACAGACAACCCTCTCCTCCTCCCAATAAATTCCAACACATGTGAGAGATGCAACCATATAGCCAAACTGGAGGCTAAGCTCTCTCAACTCAGTACTGGCATAACCAGTCAGGAGGAGAAGGAAACCACACTCACTACAATTCCAGTCTCACATAGACCTACCACGACAGCAAACCAAACGCATAAACACACAAAAACATACTTGGAGGCTCTAAATAAAAATCTGCCTAAGCAGCAAAGACCTCCAAAGCAGACACCCAAGCAACCGCTACCCCAAAACAAAACACATGCAACACATAGCTCACAAAGCCAGTGTGCCGAACAGTCACAGCCCTTAAGGCTAAACAACACACCTGATACACTTGTAATAGGTGACTCTATCATCAGGCACACTGACATCCCGCTCACCAGGCTGAAGAAGGAGAAGGTCACGGTGAGCTGCCTATCGGGTGCTAGAATCTGCCACATAACACAAGCACTCAGGTCACTCCAAGGCAAGTACAAATATGACTCAGTCATTGTCCATGCTGGTGTGAATGACCTGAGACGTATCTCCCTGGACTACATGAAAAGAGACATAGAGGAGCTCTCTGGGCATGTAGCCCAGGCCGGTATGACCCTGACCTTGAGTAGCATCTTACCCTCACCAAGAATGATGCCACAGTATGAAGACAAGATTATCAATTTCAACAATTGGCTTAAGTATTGGTGTCATTCAAAGGGGATCCAATGCCTGTCAGCCTGGGATGACATGCTCGACAAGCCACGATGCTTTGCTAGGGACGGCTTGCACCTGTCACCCCTGGGATTTCGGATATTGGCAAAGGCTCTTGCTACCCCCATAGTGCCTTTTTAGGCAAGGCTCAAAAGACAAACCCACCTCCATAGGTATCACAAGGGATAAGAAAATAAGAGTAATGCTACTCAACGCCAGAAGTCTAAACCTCAAGATGCACTTTTCGAAACTCTCCTTAGCATGGAGAACATCGATATCTGTGCAGTAACAGAAACCTGGTTCAAGGCTCTCGAGAGCACCCCAGCACTACCAGGTTATACCTCATACCATGCTTTTCGGCCCCAAAACTTGGACCGAACCACAAAAGGAGGGGAGTATCAATATTCACAAAGATACCCACACCTCCAGGTTGGTGGCACAGCACGAAGCATCAGAGACTATCCATGTGCAACTAACAGTGGGTAAAACTGCCTTCCAGTTTATAGCCTGCTACAGACCACCCTCCCAAACCCAGGAACCCCATTCTGCCTTCCTGAGAACACTGGAAAATATGAAGGTCTCTCCAAACACCATTATATTGGGTGACTTCAACTACCCAACCATAGACTGGGAGCATTACTCTAGCTCCAACACCCTAGCCCAAAGGTTCCTAGAATTTATAAACTCAAATGCTATGGAACAACTTGTTACCACTCCCACAAGAGGGGAAAACATACTGGACCTGATCATCACCAACATGGGGACTCTATGCTCCAGACCAGAAGTGTATCCCTCACTGGTAAGATCAGACCATAAACTAATCTCGCTGGATATTCACATCCCGACCCCACCCCATGCCCAGAAAACCACAGTGAAAAACTTCTCTAAAGCAAATTTCACACACCTCAAAACCGAGGTGGAATCCTTCCAAGACCCGGGCCTCTGGATAATACGGCCCAGACCACAAAATCCTTTATAAACGCATTCTATGAACACCTTCAGGAATGCATGGATTATGCAATCCCAAATAAAACCAAGACCCAATCCTCCAAAGGCAGGCGTCCTGTCTGGTGAACCCCAGCCATAAACAAACTATACAATAGAAGGAGGAAGCTACTACATGACAGAGCAAAATCCCAAAAAGGAAGGCATCTCTGATCAGTATTAGCAAAAAACTACGGGCACTCATAAAATCGTCTAAGGCCAGCTTCGAGAGAAAAATTGCACAGGACACTAAGGATAATCACAAGGCTTTCTTTAGTTATGTTAGGAACCTGGGTGGGAATTCCCAGATATGCTCAGAATTAGTCCAAAATGACAAAAAATACACCGAACCCACAGACATTGCCAACATCCTAGCTGACAGGTTCAGCGCAAACCCCCTCCACACCAAAAGGTCAAATTTCTATCCCAGCAGAGTGCTGCTCCCCTGACATCTCAGATGCTCAGGTAAGAGCTGCCCTCTCCAAAGCAAGAAACACAGCATCAATGGGACCAGACGGTGTCCCGTGCTGCGTCCTACATGAACTCCAAGAAGAGCTAAACCCAAACCTAAAACTACTGTTCAATCTCAGCCTTACTACAGGATATGTACCCAAAGAGTGGTGTACAGCAACAGTGGTCCCTCTCCACAAAGGTGGTGCCTCAACGGATCCTGGAAACTATCGCCCCATAAGTCTCACTAGCTTGGTCTGCAAAGCTATGGAAAGGATCATCATGGACCTTATAAATAAAGATATTGGGGACCTACAGACACTGGATCCTACCCAGTTCGGCTTTGTTAAGGGCAGATCCTGCCTCTTAAACCTGGTCAATTTCTTTGAAACAGTCACCAAGGCCATTGACAAGGGAAGGTGGTCCACACAGCCTACCTGGACCTCGCAAAAGCCTTCGATACAATACCCCACTCGGGCATTATAGATAAGCTCACCAGCTTAAATATAAACCCCTATGTCACTAGATGGGTTGCAAACTGGCTCAAGGACAGAACCCACATGGTTAGAATAGCTGGAGCCATGTCAGACTCCAAACCAGTTACAAGTGGCGTCCCACAAGGCTCAGTCTTGGGACCTCTCTTTTTCGGTATATATTTCTCGGAGGTACAGGCCAACATGGAAGGACTGTGGCTGACCAAGTTCGCAGATGACTGCAAACTGGGCACCATAATAGACTCTCCAGCTGACACAAGCATCCTCCTAAAGGGCCTCATAGAAACAGACAACTGGTGCCAGAGCCATGGCCTCAAGCTAAATGCCAAAAAGTGTATAGTCATCCCCTTTGGCAAAAACAAAGTGCCCACAAATTACCACATAGGTGGTAATCCATTAAGTACAGAAGAAGTAATTAGGGACCTGGGGACCCAAGTTGATAGCAATCTCTCATTTGACAACCACGTGGCCAAAGTGGTTAGAAAAACATTTTATATAGCCCACCTAATCATGAAGGGATTCACATCTAGATCAGGGGAGGTCATCATGCCTCTTTACTCATCCCTCATCAGGCCCATAATTGAGTACAATGCGCCTTTTGGGATGTACCTTACCAGACACCTGCAACAACTGGAAAGACCCCAAAAGTACCTCACCAAGAGGATCAAGGGGCTCAAACAGATGCCGTATGCTGCCCGGTTAAAGAAACTCCAGCTCTACTCAGTGGCATACCGCCTGCTCAGAGGCGATCTGTGCCTGACTTATAAAGCCATGTCCAACCCGGAATTAATGGACATGCTGCACCTCAGAAAATCCAAATCCCATCGAGCTACGCGCTCGAGGGACTTAAACCTCAGCACTGAAATAAATAGGACATGCTGGAGGGACAGATTCATAACCCAGAGGCTCCCTTCACTCTGGAATAAAATCCCAGTCCAGGTTAGGCAGAGTCCCTCATTGACTCTCTTCAAGAGGAATCTTGATGAGTGGATGGGAGATCGTAGGTTTACCCCGGGTATCACTTCTGTGTCACTGTTAGACAGAAGCGCAGTATACTAACCTCGAAAAAGGGCATAGCAAAATTAATTTAAAATGGGTGGCGAAAGCCATACACACTCTGGCTAGGCTTATAAATGCCCTAGGGCAGATAGCCTAGTATGAACCTATGAACCTATGAACCTATGAACCTAAGTGGAAATAATATCATATGCAGTTGCCAACAAATGAAGGGCAGGTTGGATGTTAAGGAACACAACCTGTGATGTGTGTGCTGCTTACTTACATTTCCAACCATACATCTAACACTTTGTAGATCTAACCTGACACACCCAGTGGAAGTAAGGCAGCCTGCAGTGCTGTTGTGTTTTCCTTCTCACAACCACTAATCATTCACTGTGGCAATCCATTAAAAATAAACATTGTCGGAGTGCCTGCACTATATTTACATCTCCTACATGGATCCAATTTTTTGGGATTCAGCAATTCTAATGAGTTCACACCTCATTTGCACTTTCACCATGCTAACAGCCCTGAATCTACACAGTATAAAAAGGCAACCATGTAGCTAGGAAAACTGATGGTGAGGACATTTGTATACGTTTGGAAGACTGCAAAAATAATTTTTCTTCAGGCTATATCAGAACTTCAGAAGGTATGCTTCCATTTTGTCACCTACATACTACACATGCTAGAATGTATTTAAGAAAAATCTAAAGCAAAGGTTTTTACACTTTTGTCTGTATGCATTAGTTAGAAGCGTACTGATGGTGTGGGCATATTTGTCAAGCCATTTCAGATGAATACATGATTGCCATGAAAATGGAATGCTGTATGATAAATATATACACATGTTTCAGGGATAGGTCTTTCGATAGCACTTTTACCATTTCAAAGATGATTTGTTAGCAAAACGGCTACTGTTTTGAGTGGTGGGAGCAAAGTTGAGTTACTGTTATGACACAAACATGGATGGACTGTTCTTTTGAGGGGAAGCAAAGGTGGATTATTATTATAGCACAAACAAGGATGGACTTTTGTTTTGGGGAAAGCTGAGTTACTGTTATGACACAAACAAGGATGGACTGTTCTTTTTGAGGGGAAAGGTGAGCCACTGTTATGGCACAAGCATGGATATGTTGCTCTTGTTACTCTCCTTGTTTTCCATCCTTCCTGTTGTTAGTATTTCACATCTGTAGACTGTTTCATGTTTCTTCAGTGGGTAATACTGACTTGCTACCTTTTCTGTTTTATCTGGAAACAGTTATTTTGTAGTTATGTGATACTTATGTGCATTATCCTTCTGTTGTCTTTTAGGACACTTACTAGTATGCCACCCAGGCATGCCAGTCCATGGAGACCTCCCCTTCACCGATGCTGAGAACCAAGTGATTGTGGATGGCTTTAGGTAACATGATGCTTTTCTGCTGGAAAGGTAACAGTCTACTGAGCCCACAGATATTGGACAGGTGGAGGGTGAGGACATTGATCAGGGAAGCATGGCTACTGTGGCTTCAGTGCCTGTTGAGTCTGGCCATAGCCAAAGTGTGGGTGAGGTGCCATGCAGGAGGATTGATAGGGGTGCTCAGAGGGGGCATTTTGTCCTGCCACCACTTGTTGCAGGTGACATTATGGTAGCAGATAGTAGAAGATGTCAATGCCATGGGTAGCCATGGCAGGACATAGCAGGTGCACCACAAGGTACTGACATGATCAGATACGCATGGAAGAGTGCATCTGCAGTGGGCTATGACCAGATAGTTACCAAGGAATGGCCTGCTAGGGAACCAAAACTAACCCCCAATGAAGAGTTCTTGGCCAATATCAGAGTTCTAAATGTCTCCCAGGAGAGTGCAATTCAGCATGTCCTGGATGTTGGAGCAACA
This sequence comes from Protopterus annectens, assembly GCF_019279795.1. Classification (NCBI taxonomy): domain Eukaryota; kingdom Metazoa; phylum Chordata; order Ceratodontiformes; family Protopteridae; genus Protopterus; species Protopterus annectens. The sequence continues at coordinate 917,107,577 of NC_056744.1, forward strand.
ATTTCTGATAAAGCAAGCACATTCCAGGAGGAGCTTCCAGGCAGACTTTGATATCTGAACCATTGAATACTGTTGTATAGTAAAACAATTGAAATCAATACGTTAATTGTATGCCACATGTCTTTTTTAGGGGGGATTCAAGATTGCTACAGTTATAAACTTAGGTTATAGTTGTCGGCCATGTTCTTGTTGAAATTAAAGTTAATGGATATATAAAGGGTTAAATGTTTTATTCCCTGTGTTACTGTTAATTGTGATGATGTTGCCCTTACCTCTTAATTAACTTCTTCCAGGACTGTATGAACTACAGAGGAGTATCTCATCTGCAAATGATACAGAAAACATTTTTATGTCAGTACTGATGATCAATTTAAATAAGCTAGCTATGCACCCTGAGCATCAGACACAAAACTTTTGTATTCCTGAATCCAAAAAACAGACAACAGAGATATGGTGCAATTATCAGTACTACTGATCAGTTTAAAGAAATATTGTAGTGTGTGATGTTGATCTCAGGCCTCTTGTTTGTATTGCTGTAATAGTGGCAGCACAGTTAGTTTGTTAGCATATATTGCACTACAGTAGTGCAGGTGTTAATTTATTCCTGTGTTTCTTGCTTTTTATAACAGGTGATCATGACAGTGGGAGTGTGGGCCCTGTGCCATCTGATCTCAGTGTATCAGCAGACACTGATGATGATGGTGGCCAAACTGAGGCACTGTCAGGGAGGTACAGAGGTTGAATCTGACATGGAGTTTTGCATACAGCCACCCCCTGCATTTCCATCAGACACAACCAGTAGGCCTATGCCTACCCAGTCCACTGAGCCCACAGATATTGGACAGGTGGAGGGTGAGGACATTGATCAGGAAAGTGTGGACACTGCGGCTTCAGTGCCTGTTGACTCTGGCCATAGCTAAAGTGTGGGTGAGGTGCCATGCAGGGGGATTGATGGAGTGCTCAGAGGAGGCCTGTTGTCCTGCCTTCACCTGTTGCAGGTCTCTCTTCCCGTGCCACAAAAAATATGTTTAGGACCATCATGAAAGGCACAAAGACATTGCCATAGCTGTTCCAGACAAATGCTCTGCTTTGAGGATGTGGCACAGTCTGACATGCATGACTGCTTCCAACATGTTGCCGATTCACTGTATCAGATGAATGACATGTTGGAACAATGGGTGTCTGTGATGGAAGAGCAGTGTCAGTGATGGAACATCTGCTGGGAGGGGAACAGCATCCTTGTGGATGTAGGTCAGCCGCATCATCTGCTGTCAGCTAACATGGCCATGCTCAATCACTCTCCCATAGTGGCAGTAGTTCCACTGCTGCATCAGTGAATGTGCTATCCACACCCGGACATGGTAGGTATTGGGGTCACGATCCTGGGTGTCCCCGTGAAGAGAACTCATCCAGCAGACATTAGTCACATTCAGGTAGCAGCATTGCATTTGACCATGGACGTGGACATGCCAGGGCACCTCCAGCCAGAGCAGATTCTCATGGTCGAGGACAACAATGATGAACTGCCACTTCTACCATTCATGGCTCACACCTGTTTGACATACTAAGATGGAGAGCAAGCACAAAGTTTGGCTGTATTCATGCAGACACTCACACACCAATTTCACCTGGTGACCCCTAGCGACACACAAAACAGTTACTTATTTTGTCTCACTGGCCATTTGTTGGTTTATCCATATGCTTGCTTTCTTCTCTTTCTTACTCACACACACACTCACTCACCTTTTTTGTCAGCCTAGCCCACCCCCCCACCCCCCACCCCCACAACACCCTGTGCAAGTGATGATACTTGCACCATATCCCTGTTGTCTGTCTTTTGGATTCAGGAATACAAAAGTTTTGTGTCTGATGCTCAGGGTGCATAGCTAACTTAGTGCTTAGTATATCTGCATTTGTGGTGTTGAACTAGTAATTGTATCTTTGACTTATATTGGCCTTGGAAAGTTAGACAGTAGATAGCATCAACATTCCCCAGCTTTATAGTGAATGATCTTCTGAGGGTTGTGAAGTCAGAAACTGCAATGTCTATCATTACTTTCTAACTTCTCTCTTTAATCATTTTCCAGTACAAACATATGGTGCTAAACAGAGGGCATGCAGTAATCATCGGTACTTTTGAGATGTATGACTATGTGAATATTTGATGCCTGAGGCCTACTACTTAGTAAAGGACACATAATTTAAATAAGTCTATCCTGTCACATGTTAAGGTAAGTTATTTACAGATCTCCCATATTTTACTAGCTTACCGGACCAAGTAATGAAATACAAGGATATGCCATACAGTCATATTGTTAAACAATACACCAGGTTCAGGACTTACCTTGTAAAGGCAGCAGCTGCCACATTTTTTGTTCAGAGCTAACTCTGTCTGATGCAAGCAGTACACAGCCAATACATGGGGAGGTAAAGGTTGTGTTAATTGCCTGGCATCAATGTTACTACATGTATGTATGTGCGTAGGAGGAAGGTTTTAGGCCCTCTAGGTGGTGATTGAGTCTGCTATGCATTGTCTCTTAGCCAATGTCTGCCTACACCCACAGCAGCTGGTGGTTCTTCCTATGACTCCTCATCTGCTGGTGGCTGTGGTGATCTTGGCATTGGTGGTAGGATGTGTGCCCCTTCCCCTTTCTGATCTTGCCTAAGCTGTTTTCTCAGGATTATGTTTTCTAGCAAGGCACATACTGTGAATATTTCTGTACATGTCCATGGATTGTACTGCAGGGCTTCCCCAGATGTATCAAGACATCGGAACCACGACTTCAGCAGCCCAAATGCACACTCTATGATATTTCTTGTTTGAGCTTGTGCCTCATTACGGTGCTCTTCTGTGGGTGTGTGTGCATTTCTGAAGGGTGGCATCAGTCATGGTTCTAGTGCGTAGCCTGCCTCCCCCAATAAATGCCCCTGTGGGATATCTCCCATAGCAAACATCTGGTACTGTTGTGATGTGTGCCAGATATGTGAGTTGTGGTAACTGCCAGGGTTACTAGCACATACATTCAAGATTATTCCCTTGGCATTACACACAACTTGGCAGTTGATACAGTCATAGCCTTTTCTATTAATGTAGAGCCTACCCTATTCCCAAGGTTGTGCCTAAATTTCTACATGTGTGCAATCTTTGACACTAAGTTCTTCAGGGTAGTGTGCTACATGGTAGAACTCCTGCATATTTCTGACCCTCTTCTCAGAACTGCAGAGAAAGTATATGTGGTTACTGGCATGTTGGAACATAGCATTCAGGAACTGGTGGTGGATCCTGAATGCCGATGACTGCAACATGCCCAGCATGTCCCCTGTTGGTCTCTGAAAGACACCTGTAGCTAAGATTCTAAGGGCTACACATACCTTTATCTCCACTGGAATGGGTTCCCCTTGGTTTGCTCTGAATCTCAGTTGAGGACGGCAGAGGTCACAGAGTTCCTGTAGTGTATCCCTGTCTAACTTTTAGCACTCCACAATTTCCACATCATGTAGGTTGTGAAAAGTTAAATGGGGCATGAAAACTCTTTTCCTTCTCAGCCTAGGCCAATTAGCAGAAGCAGCATTGGCTTCAGCCTGTAGCAGATACAAATGAATTAAAGCAGCAGCAGCCCCTAACATTCTGTCCGGGTAGACTCCTTTCCATTCTGTATTCCAAAAGTTTTGGAATCCACAGGAAAAAATAGCATGGAGTCTACAGAGATGCTTTATAGCTTGTTGAAAAGCTAAACCATGTTGAATTGTTTTATTAGCATTCGATTCAGCTGTTTAGGTTGTAATTAACATGCCACCATGTTTACCTTGTTTGCGCCAGGGTGAACACTTCTCCACTGTGCTTACTGAATCTGAATTTCATTGCTACCATGTGTCCATTGTGATTTGCACATGATAAAAAATTAATGTGTAGGCTTTATTGAATCCTCCATATGTCTACACAGTTTCCTAATCTCATGTAGTTTTAATCAAAGCCATGTTGATGTACAATTTTCTTTTATTATTCAAGTAACAAAGGCTGAGCCTGCAACTGGTCATTTATGATCATTGCTCTACTCTGGTAAACAAAAATCTAAACAAATAAATGTTCTGTCAATAAAGTTACCTATTTTTGAAGAACCATTAGCTGTGTGGGGTCATTGTCCAAAATATCACTATATGTATCTGTGTAGGGCACTGGATCAAATGGACAATGCACCAACACCCACTAGACTGATGACATAATGTCAACAGCACCAATATCAACACCTTCTGTCCATGCTCTGGGGATTTCCTGAGAGCAGACTAAGCCAACAGTAAGTGTTTTTTGCAGGGGGCAATCCACCTGCACCCCGCACACCGCCTGCTAATTATATATACTAATTTAGAGATCATATAATTCCTGGGGAAAGCAAATATTCCCCTACCCAGGAATTGTTGATAACACACACCAGTTGACCATCTGTCTGCATTAGCCAAATGGCATATATATATGGGTCCCTATCCGAACACTGAATGTTCACAACATTGACATTCATAACAGCAAACCCAGAAGATTAAAAAGTGATAACACTGAAGTACCACAACACTTAAACTGAAAATATTGACTATAAAAGGTTTTGCATGGGGGCAGGCCACACAGCACCCCGCATGTAAGGGGATGCACCCCCCACACCCCCTGCTACTTATAAATATCAACTCCAAGATCACATTGCAGCTGGGAATGGACATGTGCCACAATCCTGCACAATCTCTCACCTGCACAGTTCGATCATTTCCGGTTCGATGTTGTGGCACTTCGATGTGCTTTTTCGAACTTCTGGGTTTGCTGTTATGAACATTCAAGTTAGATAAATAGATAGATACATAGATAGATAGATAGCTAGATATAGATATAGATATAGATATAGATATAGGTATAGATAATATATATTTATAAATATAAATTCTGTTCATAACACTGCACTCATGAAAAACTGACAGAGAAGACACTGACCCAAATAGGTCAAAAAGCAACTTTATCAAACAGCTTTCTTAGCAGTTGCCTAAGATTGCATTATAGTGGTTATTTTATTTATTTATTTTTTGCCTTTTCCCCACTGTAGATCGATCTTACAGTTGGTCAACCTTTTCAGGTCTATGTTTTGTGTGTCAGTCTTTTGTGCATTTATTGTTATGAATGGAACTGTCCTTATGTAAAGTAGCACCCCAGGTGAAAAGGCTCCATGATGCACCTCCCCTGCCCCTGGCCTACTCACACTATCCAGATTACTGTTGTTCTTTTCTTCTTTTTTCTCATGGTGTGTCTTACTATTCAGTTTGCTTTCTTCTTCTCACATTTGTTCTTACTATTCAGTTTTTTTCCTTCAGTTATTTATTCAACATGTTCAGTCTAAGCATGACTGCACATTGATACCTGTGGAGGAAACAACTGTATTAAGCCAAGGTTCTGAGGGATGCAGTTTTCTCAGAAAACATGGGGTTTTTAGATGCTCAGAGGAGTATTTTAGAGTTTTTAAACAACCTTTTCATCCGATTGCCTAAACAAAACAATGATCATGGAAAAACTTACTCTTCAACTTTTTCCTACATCCTACTGTGGTGAAAATCATTGTATTAATCCATGTGTCTGGAGGCCTCTAGGTCTTCAGAAGCAATGAGATTTATAGATGTTTTTTTTTAACAACCTTTTTATCCAGTGATAGCCGGAATGGAAAAACCATGATTAAGGAAAGAAATTAAGTCTTACACTTCAGCCTTGCTTTTTTCCATGTCCTTTCAACACACCTTAACTGACCAAAACTTCTCTGTAATAACTAAACTAAGCTGGGGCTTATGAGCCACTAGGCATCCAGAAGTCATGGGCTTATAGATGCTGTATGATGCATTTTAGAGATTTTCTCCAATCTTTCGATCCAATGATGACCTGAACAAAAATTATGCATTCAGAAAAGAAATTCAATATTACTTTTTTATTTCAAGGGAAAATAAATTGTATCCAAGTTTTAATGTTCATATCTGACCAAACACCAATTCACAATAAAGTGAGAAGACAAATGCTTGTGAAGATACATATATCATATCTGGATAGACTACCTGGCCTTTTACCTCCACCTCAAAATAGGTAGCTACTTTCTGTGTAAAACCTTCTGGTGTAAATAAGGATTAATATTTAGTCACAAATTCCAACAGTCATGTTTCAAGCTCCTGCTGCCATATTTATATACAGCATGCCTTCTTATCCTCTACCCCCAAAAGACAGCCACTCTATATGTACCCTACTGATGTCAGAGTAGGACAAAACTGAAAAACAAACAGAATATAACATATTTGCTGCCAGATATATGCAACCAACATGCTTATTTACTCTCCACCGCCCAAAAAATAGCCACCCGCATATGCATCACATGTCTAATTGTGAGGAAAATAAAAACAATTACATAAATGTTTCGAACGTATTACTTCTCAAGACAGTATAGTGCTCCTATATAAGCTATAGCAGTCCCCTGTGCACCCCTTTAGAGTTTGTGAAGAAAGTTAAAGCAATAATGACCACACTGACCCAGCCCAACATAAGGTATACTGACCTCTGATGTTTGGTAGGAATGTTAAACATATAATAACAGCATCACCAGCCACCCACACAAATACAGTAACCTTCTATGTACACCTATGAGCAAGGTTAGTTTCAGATGGGGTGTGTTGTTCATGGCAGAGTTGATTACTATGCCCATTTCAAAATCCACTTATACAGCCTTGGTGTGTCGGGGCCACCAGCCCCCAGAAGTTCTGAAGGTCTAGTTATTCTGTGATGCATTTTTATCCCTCATTTTTTGACTGATGACTATTAAATTAAGCAAATGACAACATGGTCAGTTACTTCTATCCAGACAACCTCCAGAAAACAGTTATTTCCACTTCAAGGAATAATTCAGACTTTTGATTGTGACAAAAGAGGATGGTCAGGTAATGTATTTCCCCACTGTTCTAAGCAAACATTTGCCACACATTGAAATATTTCACATTGGTTCACATAATCATATTAACCCTGCAAAGTCAAAATAATAAGCAAATAGCAGCAGGAAGCTAGTCATTTTCTTCCACAAAAGACAGCTACAGCAATCATACCTACTCTGCCTGTGCATACAGTTAATTAGTCTATCTTACGTCTCACAAAAGCACATTAATTCTTCAAAGCCAGATAATTATTCCTTAAACATAGCAAAAACAAGGTCAGTGACCTTCATCTATTCAACCCTAACCCTCCCCCATCAGTTATAGCCAAAACATCTGATGACTATTATAATACTATTTCACCTCCACAGTCCACAGAAACAAGTTACCATACATTAAAGTATTCTAGCCCAAGTTGTTCCACAGAAAAATATTGTCAAAAATATCTAGTTGCCCACTGTCTGTATTACTGCAAACACAGGAATAAGACTATTCACAGCACCATAGCCCTCATCCCATCTGCCCACACAAATTACAATGCCAGAAATATTGCCCAAAATATCTAGATTATCACAGCCAGCATTATTATAAAATAAGTAATAACACATATCCCACCGCTCCACTCCCCTAATCCCAACTGCCCACATAAATCACAAAGATAGAAATATTGCCCAAAATATCTGGTTGATCACTGCGATTAATATTATAAAAACAATATCACATTTCACAGCATGGTTCCCCTCATCTCAACTGCCCACACAAATCTCTCTCTCCCATTTATGCACCAAGTGGTACATCAGGCAATAAGCACCCCTCAACACTTCTTTTTTTCTGTAGCAGGTACAAGTATTACAGGCTCAGGTTCCTAGCCCAAGGCTCAAACCTTCTCTGAGTGTGCACCACACACATTGGGCTAATTTAGAGTGTCCAGTGCACCTACTACATGTCTTTGAAATGTGGGAGGCAACCCACCCAAACACAGAGAAGACATGCAAACTCTGCACAGAAGACACCCCAGCCAAGAATCAAACCACAGAACCACTTGCTGTGAGGTGACAATGCTAACCACTACACCACTGTGCCACCCTACCCACATAACTCACAAAGCCAAAAATATTGCCCAAGTATCCGGCTGATTGCTGCCAGCAGCATTATTGTAATTAAATATAGCAATAACACTTATCTCACTAATGCAGCATCATTCTTCTCATCTCTGACCAAAATTCTGCTTCAGAATGTCCCTGATTTTGACCTCCATTCCTTGTTTTGTTTTTAACATTATATTATTATTATTATTATTATTATTATTATCATTATTATTATTATTATTATGATTATTTTCTTACATCAAAAACTTTGTGAGGTGGCTTCATGCCTACATTTGAATGTTACAAGTTCTCTACTTCCATGACATAGCAATGTTTAAGGTAATGTAACTTGGCTTGAATATTAAGTCAGCTGGGGCAGTGACCACCCTGGGCCACCTGATGTTCTGCAGAGTACTTTATTTGTTTATTTATGTATTTATTTATTTATTTATGTTTTATTTATTTTCTAGAGCAAAGAAACTTTGCTCTAAAAAAATAAATAGTGAAAGAGCACCTCTATAAGCATGGAGCCATAGGCGGATGCCCAGTTAGTCTTTGCATAAGGCCGGAGATGACTGTGGATGATTAATACAGCTGATGGTCCACCAGCCTTTTTAAAAACTAGTACAGTTTATTATATAAAGTGCAAACAGGGCAAGTTCTTCCAAACTGGTTTAGTTATATGTATAACAAATAACTTTCGGTCTGTGTTGGCATCTCTCTCTCTTTCTCTCTCTCTCTCTCTTTCTCTCAGGATCCCTGTAGTAGGAATGACGTCTTTCTTTCTTCACAGCAGTTTATTTCTGTCTCCCAGAACTGCTTCTCTGGAATCCAAGTCCTTTTCACTAAAGGTAAATGCTCTTGACTGAGCTTTCCTCAACCCTGTTTTTATATTAAATTTAACAACTCATTAAAGAACTAGCTGTTACTAATACATCCAGGTATCTATGTAGTCTTAATACAAATCATGGTCATGGCCTGTCAGTTGTGTGACTCAGCCTGCCATGCCAGAAAGCTTTCAATGTTCCCAAAGCAGGAAATTAGCAGCCAATATACAGGCTTTGCTCCTTATGTTGGGAGATTTCCTCTCCATTTTATGAAATGGAGCCTTCACTCCCACTCTGAAGCCGACACAGAGGGCAGCAGTGACTCCTCCAGGTCATCATTTGCAGACAAACCTTCCCACACACACTCTTGAGAGGCAGAAATAGAGGTCACCATTGAATTCACCAGGTCACCTCCTAAAGAGAAGTCTAAACAGTCCTACTAAGTGGCAGACACAGAGAGCACCAGTGACTTGCCCAGGTCACATCCTACAGAGAAGTCTTCTCCCCCTCCTAAGAGGCAGACACAGAGGGCACCAGTGACTCGTGCAGGTCACAACCTGCAGAAAAGTCTTCTCTCCCCCTCCTATGAGGCAGACTTAGATGGCACCAGTGACTCTTCCAGATCTTCCAGCAAAGAAGCCTTCTTGCCCCTACTAAAAGGCTGACCTGGTGGCCCCTGACAATCCAGGTGAAGAGGCAATGGCTTGTAGAGACCAAGATGGTCTGGGTACTCCTAATTCTTCTCCTCTTCCCCCTCTACAACTGGACCTACAGGAGGATGACAGAATAGGAAAAGATCATCAGGCATATATATGAACATGACAACAGTACAGAAGTAAACTGGATTGCCATGTCATGAATAGGAAAAGATCATCAGGCATATATATAAAAATGACAACAGTACAAAAGTAAACTGGATTGCCATGTCACACCTATATTCCTTGTTGCCTGGAATGGTGCTTTCACCTTCTGCCGCAGCCATCCATGTTCTGCTGTTAGTCCTCCACCACTGGAAAACAAAATGCATCCTACTAAGTATATATGTGTAGTAGTTAAGACAGTAGAAGACAAAGATAGTGAAAACTGTTTATGATACATGTCTGAGTCTCTCTCCTGAATCTTTACCCTCATTAGTGAAGTAGATTAGGATTGCACTCCTTAAGGCAATTAATCGGAACTGGTATTGAGCACCAGAATGAGATATTCCAGTGAGGTGCTGTTGTAGGAAAAACAGGAAAACGCTGCTTTCCCTGGTATGTCAAACTGGAGACTTGCATTTCCCAGAGCAGGGCATATCCACAGCCTCTCATTCCGGTTTACTCTAGGAGCAAAATAGTAGCCCTGTACATACAGACTCAGGTTTGAGCATCAGTTTGTGCTGTGTAGACTTGTTCTGCTCCATGATGTTATGGCCATAGGGTTGGAGTGCATGTCTACTGGCATGCACATCTCATTTGCATGAGCATAAAGATCACATATTTTATGTTCTCCATGACATGTACACCTTGTGCTGATGTGTACAGATAGTGCACTGTGCACTAGTAATGATTCACAGGCAGCTGAGCAACTAGGTCTCATTAGCACAACTGCTACACTAACTAGCTCTTGTTACTGGGACATAAAGCTCTAGTACCATTTAGCACAAGACTGCTTACATCTGTACAAATTCAAAATAGATGAAGTACAAAAAATCTTCTGTATATGTTGATCATCCCAGAGTTAAAGAAGGAGTTCTACCTTTTAAAGCACCTCAGCAACAACAAAAGCCCTATGCAGATGTCAGTAAGAGTGAGGCAGATATAATGGCATATGTGTAGCTGTGAACCTATGACAAACTGGAATGGCACAGTACCATCAGCCTTATCCTTGTGGTGGTTCATAACATGAACATAGGAAATCATGAGAAGGACAGGTCTCAAGGGTTGAGGGGTTCCAGGGCCCTATGCTAAAGCATGGTTACAGTATGTGGGTGGATGTCACCTCAAGGCACATGGCCTGCCACTCTTAGTTCTGGGCATTGTCCAGGTCATGGATAATGTTGATTGTCAGAGTTAACACACCAGCTGCCATGTCAATATGCATGTAGTGGTCCTGTAGCACTGCCCCTTCCATGCAATCAACCACATCAAGCCCTGACACCACAAACCTTCACAATAAACATAATCAGTGTTCACATTGTGGTAGCACAACCCCACTAGAGCAGGGTGTGATCCCTGACTCCCCACAACCTGCCACAGTATGCAGGTACTGTGTTTACTTCCTATGAATCTATCCCATAATATAGTGTTGCAGTCACCTGTCACTGTGTGCCTGCTACCTGTGCAAGTGATGATGATTGAGCCCTGCCATCTCCCATTTCTGTAGAGGTACAGTGATGCCTGATACACAGTGTGGCCATGCAATGCCCTGTATAGTTTGGGGCTGATACCACACACCTCAATTTATTCTGTGGTGTCTTGGTTATGACTCATAGCTATCAATCAGAAGCTGCCTCTTTGCCAGTTTTGCAATGTGTTTTGCCTGCCTTTGTCTCTACTGTTTTACTGCTGTAACATGTTCTCCCTGATGTCTCAATCCACACTTTCTGCTGCTGCTGCTGTGACTGGTATGGAAAGCCCTGACATGGTGTTCACCTGAAGGTCCATGTTTTGTACAGGTGCCATGTTGTGTAAAATGGCACATACAGGAATATTTCTTTATTTCTTTCTTTATTTTATTTTACATTTGTTTACCTGGGAAGTCCGACTGGGCAGGCTTGCCCATTTTCAGCAGAGGCCCAGGGAGAAAAGCTCCATACAATTTGACATTTCATGAAACATATAATAAAACAAAATGTCAGTCCAAAGAAAAATCATGCAACAATTTAGAAAAGAAGCTAACAATTCTGTCAAAGATTCCCGCAGTAGTATTAGTAGCACAGTAGAGAGAGAAGAAAATTCACAACATTGTTACACATAACAATGTACAAATGTCACAACATTTTTAAACATAAATTCACAACATTGTTGAACATAACAGCAAAGCTAAGCTGAAAATACTTATACATAATTCCTTAAAAATTTAAATAACTTGTATTACAAGGAATTATTTGGTTTTTGAAGATATCGGAAGACCTTATAACAGATATACAGAGGATTAATGAGGCTAGATGGGTCTTAAACAAGTTAGTTTGGGTCAGAATATGTATATATCCAAGACTTGGTGAGGTAGGATTTTAGTTGATTTTTTAAACTGACTTTGTTTGTCTGTGTCCTAACTTCGAGTGGGAGGGAGTTCCACATTTTTGCGATAGTACAAGAATATAGGGAGTCACCTGAGTTATGTTCACCTTTGAATACTTTTACCAGACCATTATTGGTGGATCTTACCTGACGGCTGTTGGTAATGGTTGATTAGGCAGTATAGGGCTGGGGTTTTGTTAGGGTAATAGAAAATTTGATGAGCTAGGGTGAATTGATTTAGGGTGAATAAGTTAGGTAATTCCATCCAGGAGAGTTCGTGAAGGGCTAGGCAATGGTGAGACTATTAGAAGAGTCAGTAGCGAATTTAGCTATCTTGTTATAGCAAGTGGATAGTTTGTTTAGATAATTGTATATTTTGCACATAAAATGTGCAACAATCAATATTTGAATCCATCAACAACTATACGTGTATTCAATAAATGCCATATTTTTGAAGCGGTGAGCAAAATATGCAGTCTGCCTGCACTGCTAGTTCAAAGATAGACTACAAAATCAGTGCAGTACGTACAATAAAGATGTAACTCATAATGATTGCCTGGATTTATAAGTCAGTTTCCTGCATTGTAAATATTTGATCCATACTGACATAGGATTAAGTTTCATAGTCTTTACTAACAAGGATATATAAGGAAAAATACTAGGTTTTAGTTTTAACAAGTAAATATCCTATCATGAAAACAGGGAACAGACCAGAAGTACCTTGTCTTCATCTTCTAGAGCAGCAAAAGCATAACAAGAATAGCAAATGTTTCCATCAAATCGTGCTGGACAGCACCTCGATGAACTTAACTTTCTGAAAACATTTCACTCTCACTTTTTACATCGGGAAATAACCCTTTTCCGTGCACCTGCGACCTCGGATTTAATTATGTTAGCTAGGGAATGCAGAGGTTCTATTAGTGGCACTGTGGTACAGTGAGTGGCACTGTCACCATACTGAAAGAGGTTCTCCGATTTAATTCTAGGCTGTGGTGCCTGCTGTGCAGACCCTGCATGCCCTCCTTGTGTTTGTGTGGGTTTTCTGCAGGCACTCCATTTCATCCTCCAAAGGTCATTTAGTAGGCAGTGTGGTGAATCTAAATTATCCCTTAGTGTGTGTATGGAATGTGTATGTATGATATGAGAAAAAAACCTGGCAATCTACTTCCATTCTTTACCTGCCTAGTAAATTCTGTGGTGATGGCTGTTCACAGGGCAATACAGGAGCTGGATGTGTCATGTAATCATGGATGGATTGACGTCAGAGGTTCCCCATCCTCACACACCATTTTTGTCTCTTTTCTCATGATGAACCATAAACAGCTCTTGGCTTTTATGTTGTCAATCATGCTGCCATCAACCTGTAAATAATTACGCATCTTATGAAGAAAAACACACAGCAGTGATGCAGTTCTTTAGGGATTACATCATAAGAATATATATATATATATATATATATATATATATATATATATATATATATATATATATATATATACTTTCAATTTTGTCATATAAATAACTTCAAAGTATGCATAAAATAATAATATAGTGGAAAAATCTGTGAGTGAAATTGTTTCATATATGGAAGGACAAATTTCATTTTTCCTGTAAGAATAGCATTTTAGACAAATCATGACTATTGCAACATTTTTTTCGGTACGTAATTTTTCCACTACTTTAACTTCTCTGCAGTTAATAATACACACACACGTCTGTATAAACTCTTGCAATTTGTGCACAGGGTTAAAGCTGTGAGCTGTACTTCCTGTGGTGCAGGGTTTGATTCCTTCAGCTCTCATTTGCCTACATTGTTGGCTTGAGCAAATCTCTTAACCAGATATTGTTCCCGTATCATCACTAAAAAGGAATTGTGCATTCAGGGGGCTTTCCTGGTTAAGAAAGATTTATGTGTATTTGTGGGTCTATATCATATTGTTCAATGCACTAAATGTCAAACACCTCTTCGTCAAACCCTATTTGTCAAAGTCTCCATCCATCGAACGATCATTTCAGCAAACTTTTTCCCACAGTAAGTAACCAGTGAGCCATTATCAGGAATATGCCCTTTTCCCCACTGCAGTGAAATCTTGGAGTTGGTATATTTAGTTGGGGGGTGGGTTTTAAATAATGCTGTTTTTGTTGCGGTCAGTAGCTTGGCCAACTTGTTACTTACCATGGAAAATGTTTCACTGAAATGATCGTTTGATAGATGAAGATTCGACAAATAGGGTTTGACAAAGACATGTTCAATGTTTAGTGAGTTTGTCAATGTGATATAGACCCTGTATTCATATACGTTTTTGTACAAGTGCATGAATGTGTGTTTGTTTGCAGCACCTGTTCCCTTTTTTTTCATGTATACTTGTATATCTCAGGGCATGCTATCAGTTAACAATGCATTATGTGTTTTTATTTATTTTATTTCTTTCCTTTGTTAAATGAATAAATGATCTTGTCTTAAACACTGGACCATTTCCAGTCATAACCTTGGCAAATGACAGCAGCAAGTATATAGCATCATGTGCATGAACAAAACTAAATGATACAAATAAGCAGTGGCAAAATAGGTATATACATATTACAATTTGTGTAATTAAACTGAACAGTATGAAATACGTTCACTGAAAAATAGTGCAAAAAGAAAAATAATGATAATGATGGTGACGATGACAATGTTGATGATAATAATTAAGCAATAACCAATGATGTGGCGTGGTATAGTGAAGATTTACCAACAGTCAGTGTGGTTTAATCATGAGGGCGAAGCCTGAGTGATTAAACAAAGGCAACCGTGGGTAAATCTTCACTATACCACAACCACAGAGTCGGTTATTGCTATTATACAATGACATTATTTAAGGAAAAAAATACTTACTTTTCTTAAATAAAGTCTTTGTATAATGGCGGATTGCTGTTCTTCCGCTGGTTGTGGTATACTGAGTCTGCTTTTTGATGTACTGCACATGCGTATGGGACTTGCATTCCCACGCATACGCAGTACATCAAGGCTTTGAAACGGAAGCAACGGAGAAAAGAAAGTCTCCGTTGCTCCGTTTTCTCTCTCTCTTTTTTTTTTTTTTTATTGTAAAAAAAAAAAAAAAAAAGTTTTGGGGCAGCTTATTCCAACGGAAAAAAGTCTGGGCGACCAGACCATTTTCCATTGGTATATTGTGGGATTTACAATGGGCACGCTGGTTGGGCTGGCCAATCAGCGTGCACGTTTTCGAATATTAATAGGGAAGAATTGTATAATAAGGATTATCCCACTAATATATATATATATATATATATATATATATATATATATATATATTATATATATATATCCTAATAAAACAAATGTGTACAAATATTCAAAATTATACGAATATTCATGAAATTACTTCCTAAGTTATAAACAAATGGCAAAACTACTACTAGTCCTGTAAGGGAAATAAACATATGGGGTGGATTATTTGCAGATGTGGCTTAGCTGGGATCTCTAGGACAGCTGCTCTTGTATTTTCTGCAGGGTGAGAGTTTAATAGTAATACTAGAAGGCTGTTATTATTTTACACATTTTATGGAAACACATTCCAGGTGCTAGGTGCAACTTTGCTAAATGGTTTCTCTTGGGCAGCTAAGATAAATGGAGCCTTTGCAACTGGCAGCTCTCCTGAATTCTCAGATTGTAAGAATTTCTAATAAATGGCTTATTTCTAAGTGGAGGGCAATACTTTCATACATTAGTTTGAAAATTACATTATTGAGTAGGACCTAGCCTCTACCAGCATCCATTAAGTTTTCTACAAGGTGATATAGTAATGTTGATAACTACAAAAGCCAGAGTTGTATTGTTATCTGTCAGTCTATCTGTCTATCTATCTGTCTATCTATCTATCTATCTATCTATCTATTTCCATTTGTTTACTGGGAAAGTTGGACTGAGCAAACAAGCCCCCTTTTAGCAGAGACCTGAGGAGAAAAGTGAAACTGAATTAAGTGGAGATTGAAGTATTATAATAGGCAAAGCATATTGAAATCTTAGTAGCAGTACATTGATGCAATTGCTTCTCTGAATGGAAGATGAGATATTCTGCTTGCAACTAGGATTGTGTCGGTGTAGTTTATATTCATTTATATAAATGTATGATTGCTTATGTCATAAGTGATGGTTTCTTGTTAAAAAAAGGGGCATGAATTGAATAATTTATGTAATGTTGCTTACGTTATATGATATATAGCAATATATGTAAAGCATAATGTTTGATCATTTGAACTTGTTAATACAGTTTGATTACTTCTATGTAAATGTAAATGTGCCTATGTCACAAGTGATAATTCAATAAAGTTCTTTAAAAAAAGAAAGATGAGATATTCTGCATGGCATTTTCAGTTCACTTTTACACCATGGAAGAAATGATGCCTGATTGTTCATTCTCTAAACTACTCAGTTTTGTTCTGCACACCTACTTCTAGATGAAAACTCTTTGTTTCTTCAGGTACATTTCTACATTCTATATTAATTTGCTTTTCCTTTCCTTCCGAGATAATGGTGTGTAGAAAATATATATAATTTCTTGTGGTTGTCTGACATAAATGCTTTGTTGACATATATTCTGCACTTGCTGCTCTGTATCTTATCTTCTGATAAAGGTGAAGGCTTTTACGTTTCAGAGTTACTGCACAATGTTATTACAAAGAATGTACTGTTGTTCTATACCACTGCCAAGACACAACTGCTGAGTTTTTTTTTTCTTGAAGCTACTCCAATTACAGTCTCACAAAATGCTGGTACACTGTTTGTCTGTATCCCCATTTGATTTGATTAGAGTGGGCAGCTTATTTCTTGTTGGTTCTTGTTTAGTAATTCACTACGTGACCTGTGTTTTTAAAGCTATTGTCTGTGCAATTATTTTACTATGGACATGATTGAACCTTGGGGACCTATTCCCTTGTCTTGACTGCAGCCATTGAACTTTCTGCCAGGTCACATTATTGCTAGCAGCTACACATTTCTGAGCTGCAGCAGTGATACAAAGTTTTTATTAGAGTCCAAGACCCGTGGGTCTCTGTACTAACCTCAAGGCAATCTTAGGCATTTTTCTGCAATGATGCTGCTTGGGATATTGTTGCATTTATCTGTGCATAACTTTCAATATGGTACTTGATTTTATGAAGCAGGTTTTCATTCCAAATGTTTTCAATTTTCAAAAAAGTTATCCTTACTGGATGACTCCTTAAATGGTCCCTGTGAGTTTTGAAATCTTACAGATGGTTCTGAAGATGAACATTACCCACATTTACAGCTTCTTTTGAAAGCATTGGTAGTGTAAACACTGAAGTTTACTGAAGCACAGAGAATTTTTATTTAATTTTTATCTTATCTAAATAAATTATTATTTAATTTTTATCTTTATCTAAATAAATATTTTTTTTAACATTGCAGCTTGTTTTTTTAGCTATTATTTATTTATATCTGGTTTATCATGTAAATCAACTAGACTGAGTCCAATTTTTTGTTGAGGTTCAAGGAAAAAAATCTTGGTGGTTTAATAAGGCAAGACATATAGTGCAACAAAATCCCAGCTGACTCTAAGCAAGTGATCCTTTATGCATGTTTTCATTGTGTTAGGTATCATGTAATAGAAGTTATTGTGGTGTGTGTGGGGGGGGGGGTAGGCATTGGATGGAGGCCATCATTAGTGTGTGTGTGTGTGTGTGTGTGTGTGTGTGTGTGTGTGTGTGTGTGTGTGTGTGTGTGTGTGTGTGTGTGTGCGCACGTGTGCGCGTGTGTGTGTGCATGTATGTGTGTGCAAGTATGTGTGTGTGATTTCTGTCATTCCTCCTTCTACTCTTAGTATTAAGACTTACCAAAACTTTTAGTCTCCACTTGGATTCATGCCACTGAAATTTGAGCAGGTCATTAATCTCTTCAGATTTTTCATAATCTGACTACTTTAATTCCATAGGCTAGAGCAGCACCCAGGTGTTATTACCTTTTATGAAGTAAGATAGATTCAAATGGAATGCAGAACTTATGATTGCTTGACCGATACACCCCATTACATTAATAGAGTAGAGCAGCTATTTGTTACTCTGGGCCACTTATAAGAATCAATTTATTTTCAGTATTTGATCGCTGCAACCACTTCCTTAAGAACAATCATCTCACAATCCCCCACAATCCATCCTCTCAATCACAACCTACTAAGAATGCAAGTTGACTAAACAAGACTCATAAATATAGAGATATACATTTTAAAGGGGGACAAATGCTACTAGACCTCATACCACCTAACTTCTATATACCAAATCTATAAAGTCAAAAAAATCAAGCCGTGCCTCCACAGCTGAAATCAATATTCAAAGTGAAACTTTATTAAAATCTTTAAAATATCGTTCTTCAGGAAATCTTTACAAAGTAGCTTCTGTAGAGTGCCACAAATGCAAAACAATACACAAACCCTTCAGTCCTAGTGTATATTTCAGTAGCTTTCTTGGTAAGAGTTCCACGAGAACAGAGATGTTGCAAAAACCTTTCGGTGCCTTATAACTATTTCAGAACTCCACAAGGAGATGAAGTAAAACATAGAATTTTTCAACACAAAAAAATCAAGGTTGTTCCACAAAGCACAACATAAAACATAAAACATAAACGTTCTTCAATATGGGGGTCCCAGTATAACTCGATAAGCGCATTCGGTAAAACCTTCTTCAGATCATAGGCCATGCGTTTGAACAGTAGCAGGGACGTTCAACTCATGGAATAGCTCACTAAGCAAACAAGACAAAGCTTAGAAGAGATAATAAAGTTGAAGAAATGATATACAGTTTCACTTGTGTGTCAGATGTGCTCAACAGCATATAAAATTCTTAAATATTTTTTTATCCCACTGCCTGCAAGATATTAGCCTTTTTGTGTCCCTTTTAGCCAAATAATTCTCCTTCAGGTGAAAGTCTTTAACGAGAGTCTATCTTCCATGTAATTGCCAGATGTTTTCTTTTAAACCCTAACCATCTAGTCTTCCATGACAGTTAACAGGTTTTTCCCATAACACTGGATCTACACATGCACTGTAGTACATGGACCCGCACATACCTGATTCCATCTCATTGTGTGCTGTGTGGCATTCTCTCCCCTGTCGCATCCTGATTGTTCCTGGGATACTTGCATTACACCTAGCATCAGGAGTGTGTTAGTATAGTAGTGAGCCTAGCTGATTCCCTCCACCCAGGATAGGTGAGATGGCATTAATTTCTCATTACCACCCATTCATTTCAGCTCCTCTAGTACCCAGGTAACTAGTCAATCCTGGGTCATCTCAATTGCAGTCAGTGCTTCAAATTTTCTACACCAAGGATCAGAGGTAAAGAATATAAAGTAGTTATCAAGTAGCTGTAAATGCCCTTCAGTATGACGGAAGTATATAAAGTGCCACAATTGTAATAATTTTGCAAAAGGATGTAGAGCTGTCTTGTAAAAGAAAAGGTTGACTTACACTGTGCAGCATATGCAAACAAAATAGGAAACCAAACTGTATATTGTTTCAGTAGAAAAAATTATGCCAAGACATTGTATCAAATCAAGATTTTGTAACAGTGAACAAAGCTCTTAGGATATGTTAAATTCACTTCAAACTGGACCCTGGGAACAAGCTAACATAATTTAGATCATTGTTTTTTTCACACTTTCTTCCAAAGATGCCATTAGCAAAGTTCAAGGTACGAGACAGGTTATGGAGGTGAAATTCTTGGCATAACAGCTTACTGTAATATGCCAGTACCACTGCAGAAAAATATCTTTTGCTTTCATTTAGTGAGAATAAATGTAGTCCAGTGATTAATCTAACTCTATGTTTAGACATGCACTTAATCATTCCACATGATGATTCTTTCCATGGCCTTGCAGATAAGGCTGGTTTGGATTATGGGTCTATAGTTCTCGAGGTCAGTTGAGGGACTCCCTTTGTGCAAGGGAATTACTGTTGCTGTACTCCATTCTGCTGAAACAAAGCCAGTGCTCAGGTTGAGGTTAAAGAGAGTGCCAAGTAGTTTCACTTGGTCTAGCTTTAGATTGTTTAGTAAGCAGCCTGGGATGTTATCTGGTCCCATAAAGGCTGTGTTTTGGCCTTGAAGAGTGCGGATATGACCTGCTTTTTGGAGATACTAGGTAGAGGACTGGTGTCAGGTATGTTTTGGGGTACAGCTGGTGCGGACAAGGGGATGAAGTTTGTGCCAAATCTGTCTGCTAACAGGTTGGCAATTTCCTCAGGTCCAGTATGAAAGGTACCATCCACTATAGGTTTGGGCACATAGATGGGCATTCCCTTTTAGATTTTGGACATAGCTAAAGAATGCCTTTTGATTATCCTTAGCTAGATATGCTAATTTAGCTTCATAATTAGCCCTAGAGGACTCTACAAGATATCTTATTTGCTTGTTCAAGCTGTGGAGGGTATTCATCTTCTGCTGAGTAACTTCTTAGACATCAGTTTCTTCCTTTTGTTATATAATCTATTTATACTTGAAGTCCATAAGGATTTTTGTTTTGGCAAGGCCTAGTTTTGATCTGGTCAGGTACAGCCGATTCTATACAGTTGTTTAGGTGGTTATACAGGGCATTTGTGTACTCCTCTGCATAGAAGTCATTGTTGGCTGTGTTAGCAGGAGGTTTAAAACTTTTTATATCATTGTCTAGTGGACTGTAGTCTGCTTTGGAGAACTTTTTCAGTTTTATTTGCTCCTGTGGGGGTGTCAGGTCTGATCATTACTTCAAACAAGACAGATTTATGGTCTGACCTTACCAGAGAGGGCAAAGCACATGGGGTACTGCAGTGACCTCCCATGTTGGTGGGTAAGTCTAGGACATTTGACCCCCTTGTAGGAGTGCAGACTAGCTGTTCCAGGACATTTGTATTGAAAAAGTCCAGGAACCTCACAGTGAGCATGTTTGTGCTTGTGCATGTCACCCAGTCAATGGAAGGATAGTTGAAATCATCCACAACCAAAGTGTCTGGCTGTATAATAAGTGACTCTAATAAGTCCAGGTATGTGGTGTGCTTCTCTTGGTTCATGGTGGGGGACATGTAGCTAGCAATCATATGATAGGGTACTTTACCTATAGTTAGTTGGAAGTTGGGACGTCTCTAGTAGGCTTCTACTGAGTACCTCAACATATGCAGGGTTATGTATCGTAACCTTGTTTTGTGTGAGAAGTGTGTGTGTGTGTGTGTGTGTGTGTGTGTGTGTGTGTGTGTGTGTGTGTGTGTGTGTGTGTGTGTGTGTGTGTGTGTGCGTGTGTGTGTGTGTGTGTGTGTGTGTGTGTGTGTGTGTGTGTGTGTGTGTGTGTGTGTGTGTGTGTGTGTGTGTGTGTGTGTGTGTGTGTGTGTGTGTGTGTGTGTGTGTGTGTGTGTGCTGACAACCTGTTTGATGTCCTGTTTGTTGTTACGTAAGAGAACCGATTCCAAATTTATAGTGTAATTACATCTTTCACATATTGCATTTGTTTGTTTTAGGAGTAAGTGGTTGTCAGTATACATTGTCTCAGGTTGCCTGGAAAAATGGTTGGAAACTGACCATCCATTATGGCAGGTTTTTACCATAACTACTATTGAGGAGTGGACTAGTTTGACCCGATTTTGCTCTAAGATTAACAAAGGAGCTTATTCCATTGAAAGCTAGAAGTGAAAACTATGACAGTGCTTCTCAGTGTGCAACTGAGTTTCCCACAATGCAGCAGGGAAACCTGGGAGGCTTAATGGCTCTGGAAAGGCACATAACAGGCAAGGCTAGCATTTATTTGGATCCTAGAGACTTAAACAAAACAGTAGAAGGTCATACAGAGTAGCAGAAGATCATATTCTCCTTTATCTGTACTAGATAATGCCACTCATAAACTGGCAGATAAAAAGTTATTCCATCAATTAGTTGCTTTTTCAGAACACTGTACTAAAATGCTATACCAAAACTTGAATAGTATTGCAACATTTATTACACCTATTTAGAGATATAGTTTACTTAGATTGCATTTAGGTTGATTTCAGTATGGTGAGATTCAGAAAAAAGGGTTATGAAGGTCATAAAGATATAGTAGCCTTTGGCTAACGGGATGTTACTGCTCGCTTGCACTGAAGAGCAATGTGATGCCACTGATGGGCACTGCTATGCGGTAACAAGTCTGGATCCTGAGAAAAGTGCTATTGGTGTAAGACAGTAAAATGAGTTACTTTGGGCACATTCTCATGGCTGAAGAAATAAAAAGAAGAACATCCTAAAAAAGTTAAAGCATTTAAAGCTATGGGATCACCCAAAAACAAAGCTAAACTAGTGGCTGTGCTTGGCCTGCTTAAATATCTAATCAAGTTTGTGACAAGACCAGCAAATGATAATGCACCACAGATACAGATTTTAAAGCAGACAACATAGAATAGTTATGGGCATGATGGTAATTAAAACCTAGCCGGTGTTGTTCTCAAGTTTAGAGCTATTTTCATAAGTGGTGAGAATAACAAGAGTTTGTTGCAGTGGACATGCGTAATAAGAAAATTATCTTTTAAATGAATGTGACAATGGATGGCATCTTATAACAGCTAAAACTTTATTGGCGGTGTTGACAGATGTTTTAAGTATCAGAAAGTTCATTAATGGGGTGTAAATAACATGGGGGCTTTTGTAAGCTATTGCTAGTTCATTGGTTTCTATTGCTTTATCTGGTAGTTGTGAGGTCACAGTCAATTGATTCTGTTGGATGTGCAATGTGTGATACACATTGTAATCAAGTGCTGGCTAAAATTTTAAGAAAAAAAAATCCATACCTCTCATTGAATGCAAAATCCCATAACAGTAGAGACACTGAGGGCTGTGTGCCACCATCTTTCTTGGATGACTGACATTGATCGGACAATTAAGTCCAACTTCTAGTGTGTTACACCAGTGATTATGCAGCCTCCATTTTGGAAATGGACAAATGGGTAGTGACCATGATTGCGCATACTTGGTAATGCACTCAAGCACTGGTGGACTTGCATGTTAAAAAATTGCAAAATTGTAATTGGAAGGGAATAAAGCTTTGGACAAGGAATCTGGGTTTAATGAGGGACTGGTGATAAAAGAAACTAGCTATCCATTGTTGATAGGTTCATAGGTTCATACTAGGCTATCTGCCCTAGGGCATTTATAAGCCTAGCCAGAGTGTGTTTGGCTTTCGCTACCCATTTTAAATTAATTTTGCTATGCCCTTTTTTGAGGTTAGTATACTGTGCCTCTGTCTAACAGTGACACAGAAGTGATACCCGGGGTAAACCTACGATCTCCCATCCACTCATCAAGATTTTTCTTGAAGAGAGTCAATGAGGGACTCTGCCTAACCTGGACTGGGATTTTATTCCAGAGTGAAGGGAGCCTCTGGGTTATGAATCTGTCCCTCCAGCATGTCTTATTTAGTTCAGTGCTGAGGTTCAAGTCTCTCGAGCACGTGGCTCGATGGGATTTGGATTTTCTGAGGTGCAGCATGTCCATTAATTCCGGGTTGGACATTGCTTTATACGTCAGGCACAGATTGCCTCTGAGCAGGTGGTATGCCACTGAGTAGAGCTGGAGTTTCTTTAACCGGGCAGCATATGGCATCTGTTTGAGCCCTTTGACCTCTTGGTGAGGTACTTTTGGGGTCTTTCCAGTTGCTGCAGGTGTCTGGTAAGGTACATCCCAAAAGGGGCATTGTACTCACTTATGGGCCTGATGAGGGATGAGTAAAGAGGCACGATGACCTCCCCTGATCTAGATGTGAATCCCTTCATGATTAGGTGGGCTATATAAAATGTTTTTCTAACCACTTTGGCCACATGGTTGTCAAATAAGAGATTGCTGTCAACTTGGGTCCCCAGGTCCCTAATTACTTCTTCTGTACTTAATGGATTACCACCTATGTGGTAATTTGTGGGCACTTTGTTTTTGCCAAAGGGGATGACTATACAGTTTTTGGTGTTTAGCTTGAGGCCATGGCTCTGGCACCAGTTGTCTGTTTCTATGAGGCCCTTTTGGAGGATGCTTGTGTCGGTTGGAGAGTCGATTATGGTGCCCAGTTTGCAGTCATCTGCGAACTTGATCAGCCACAGTCCTTCCGTGTTGGCCTGTACCTCTGAGAAATATATACCGAACAAGAGAGGTCCCAGGACTGAGCCTTGTGGGATGCCACTTGTAACTGGTTTGGAGTCTGACATGGCTCCAGCAATTCTAACCATGTGAGTTCTGTCCTTGAGCCAGTTTGCAACCCATCTAGTGACATAGGGGTTTATATTTTAGCTGGTGAGCTTATCTATAATGCCCGAGTGGGGTATTGTATCGAAGGCTTTTGCGAGGTCCAGGTAGGCTGTGTGGACCACCTTCCCCTCGTCAATGGCCTTGGTGACTGTTTCAAAGAAATCGACCAGGTTTAAGAGGCAGGATCTGCCCTTAACAAAGCTGAACTGGGTAGGATCCAGTGTCTGTAGGTCCCCAATATCTTTATTTATGAGGTCCATGATGATCCTTTCCATAGCTTTGCAGACCAAGCTAGTCAGGCTTATGGGGCGATAGTTTCCAGGATCTGTTGAGGCACCACCTTTGTGGAGAGGGACCACTGTTGCTGTACGCCACTCTTTGGGTACATATCCTGTAGTAAGGCTGAGATTGAACAGTAGTTTTATGTTTGGGTTTAGCTCTTCTTGGAGTTCATGTAGGATGCAGTCCAGGACACCATCTGGTCCCATTGATGCTGTGTTTTTTGCTTTGGAGAGGGTGGCTCTTACCTGAGCATCTGAGATGTCAGGGGGGCAGCACTCTGCTGGGATAGATATTTGCCCTTTTGGTGGGGAGGGGGGGAGAAGTTTGCGCTGAACCTGTCAGCTAGGATGTTGGCAATGTCTGTGGGTCTGGTGTATTTTTTGTCATTTTGGACTAATTCTGAGCATATCTGGGAATTCCCACCCAGGTTCCTAACATAACTAAAGAAAGCCATGTGATTATCCTTAGTGTCCTCTGCAATTTTTCTCTCGAAGCTGGCCTTAGATGATTTAATGAGTGCCCATAGTTTTTTGCTAATGCTGATCAGAGATGCCTTCCCTTTTTGGGATTTTGCTCTATCATGTAGTAGCTTCCTCCTTCTATTGTATAGTTTGTTTATGGCTGGGGTCCACCAGACAGGACGTCTGCCTTTGGAGGATTGGGTCTTGGTTTTATATGGGATTGCATGATCCATGCATTCCTAAATGTGTTCATAGAATGCGTTTATAAAGGATTCTGCGGTCTGGGCCATATTTTCCACAGGCTCGGGGGCTTTGAAGGATTCCACCTCAGTTTTGAGGAGTGTGAAATTTGCTTTAGAGAAGTTTTTCACTGTGGTTTTCTGGGCAGGGGGTAGGGTCGGGATGTGAATATCCAGTGAGATTAGTTTATGGTCTGATCTTACCAGTGAGGGATACACTTCTGGTCTGGAGCATAGAGTCCACATGTTGGTGATGATCAGGTCCAGTATGTTTTCCCCTCTTGTGGGAGTGGTAACAAGTTGTTCCATAGCATTTGAGTTTATAAATTCTAGGAACCTTTGGGCTAGGGTGTTGGAGCTAGAGTAATGCTCCCAGTCTATGTTTGGGTAGTTGAAGTCGCCCAATATAATGGTGTTTGGAGAGACCTTCATATTTTCCAGTGTTCTCAGGAAGGCCAAGTGGGGTTCCTGGGTTTGGGAGGTGGTCTGTAGCAGGCTATAAACTGGAAGGCAGTTTTACCCACTGTTAGTTGCATATGGATAGTCTCTGATGCTTCGTGCTGTGCCACCAACCTGGAGGTGTGGGTATCTTTGACGAATATTGATACTCCCCCTCCTTTTGTGGTTCGGTCCAAGTTTTGGGGCCGAAAAGCATGGTATGAGGTATAACCTGGTAGTGCTGGGGTGCTCTCAGGAGCCTTGAACCAGGTTTCTGTTACTGCACAGATATCGATGTTCTCCATGCTAAGGAGAGTTTCGAGTGCGTGCATCTTGAGGTTTAGACTTCTGGCGTTGAGTAGCATTACTCTTAGTTTCTTATCCCTTGTAATACCTATGGAGGTGGGTTTGTCTTTTGAGCCTTGCCTAAAAAAGGCACTATGGGGGTAGCAAGAGCCTTTGCCAATATTCGAAAGCCCAGGGGTGACAGGTGCAAGCCGTCCCTAGCGAAGCATCATGGCTTGTCGAGCATGTCATCCCAGGCTGACAGGCATTGGATCCCCTTTGAATGACACCAATACTTAAGCCAATTGTTGAAATTGATCATCTTGTCTTCATATTGTGGCATCATTCTTGGTGAGGGTAAGATGCTACTCAAGGTCAGGGTCATATCGGCCTGGGCTACATGCTCAGAGAGCTCCTCTATGTCTCTTTTCATGTAGTCCAGGGAGGTACATCTCAGGTCATTCACACCAGCATGGACAATGACGGAGTCATATTTGTACTTGCCTTGGAGTGACCTGAGTGCTTGTGACAGAGATTTAAAAATATATACATTGGAAAGTAAAAAAGGACACTTTACAGTCATAAATATTTTTAAGAAAAATTAAGACTTTAAAGGGCTGTGAGACATATATTGTATATAAGTGCATCACAGAAATTGGAATGGATATAAACTAAGAAAAAATATTTAAAAATGCATACTATAATCAAAGGTGGCATAAAGCAGGACAGAATGAAGCTGGCAATCAAGATGCACACACATACTGGGGATTCCTGAGTCAGGAATACATACAAAACAAAGTAAAATTAATGATGACACAGAGTCAAACGGTCATGGCTGAGTTAAGGGGCTAGCAGCAATAAAGCAAGGCAGGAATGAGGCTCACTTGGGAGTGGGCAGTGTTATGGCTCAACTTTTGTAGTCCTGTAATAATGTTTCTCTTTTTGCATCAATAAAGAAACAAAAAAAGAGAGAGAAGAATAGGCAGATAAAATGGTATGAGGGACAAGATTCATTTTCTAGTGGAGGCACGCTCTCTGTAAGAGTTAGAATTCTAGACTTTGACAGGTAGTTGCCTTCAAAGTTTCTAAATGATGTATCAGCTTTGAATATAAGAACAAATTAAAATAATAAAGGAAACAAATAATATACATGATGCAAGACATCCAAAGAGTAAGAAGAGAGAGGATAAGACTTATGGCCAAATATTATGTCTGAGTGGGGTTGAAACAGGGTGTTGTGCAATAGGATGTCATGGGTATGTAGAGATAAAGTGCTGGAACTGGCAGCAGTGTGCTTGAATAGTGAAAATGGTGTAAAGGCCCATAAAACAAACAGACAAAAAAAAACAAAAAGATGCAAATAGAAATGGTAATAGTGTGAACAGGTTTAATATCTCTGTAAAGAGAGTGAATGGGATCCCAGATGAAAGTAGGTGCCATATTTAGAGATACATGGGATCAGTAAAAGGCTCTGCAAGAGGTTTTTAATGTCAAGGATATATTTTCCCTGGTAGTTCTGACCTTGTTGCAGCCTGGCAAATGTTGACAGCTGTGGACACAGATGGGAGGCCATAGCATCAAAGGCAGCAGCACTGTTTAAGAAAATAAGTGGACAGGCAAGTAGACTAGTGGAAGAAGAGAAGGAGAAGAAATGACAAGATGTGGCAGGGAACAAGGTGATAGACATGGGTGACAGGTCATGCAAGACAAAAGAAGAGTTATAGGAGGAGGAGGCTGCAGTGCAAATGATCATGGCAGACCTGAATGAGCAACAGAATTCCCTAGATGCAGTTAATGCAGGCAATATCCTTGAGGACTGGGACAATATATGATTGTTCCAATTTTATACAGAGGTTCTGGTTGAGTATATTAGGGGCATACTTCTCAACCTCTTAGCCCAAGAAATTTGAACTAAGCCTAAAATAATGTGGGGGGGGAGGCCCCAAAACAAGGACAGATTTTAAATATTGCTCTTATAAACTTATAAAGTTGCTAGATTTGTGTTAGCATGCATAAATCTGAAAATCAAATGTTTCTCATTATTTAGTGAGTTCAGTCTTCGGTGATTTGGTTAAAAACCACATATTTTATGAGGAACAGACCAAAAATATGAGGCAAAAATCTTGACATTCTACAAACATCTGGACAGTTGAGGAGTATGAGTAGGAGCTTCTTGGATACAGTAGGATAAGGGGGTTCAATATATTGCAGGAACAAGCAAACAACTCAGAGAACAAATAAAGTCTATCAAAGCCAAATATGAGGTAAGTTTGGCCTCCCAGGCCAAGGACAACCACAATGCATTCTTTAGCTATGTCCGCAACCTCATCCTCAAAGGCATTACACAACTGTGTGCAGAGCTCATTGTAAATGGTTCCAACTATATGGAGCCAGAAGATATAGCAAACCTCCTGGCCGATAAATTCAGCTCCAACTTTACTCCTCGCTCAGCCTCGACCTTCCCTCAGGAAATATCATCAAATATAACTCCCCCTACTATCATTAGGGAAGAGGTCCTTAATGCTCTCTCTAAGACCAAGAACACTGCATCAATGGGCCCAGACAGTATCCCATGATGCCTTCTAAATAGCATAAAACATGACCTGTCTGGGCCTCTGGAATTACTATTTAACTGTAGCCTCCAAACAGGCTTCATGCCTCAAGAATGGAGAAAGGCAACAGTCATCCTCCCTGCACAAAGATGGGCAATCTACCGACCCTGGAAACTACAGACCCATAAGTCTCACTAGTCTTATATGTAAAGCCATGAAAAGAATTATCATGGAGATGATCAATAGGGTTTACTTTTAGTTGTGTGTATTACACACAGGCGAACAGCAATTGGACGAAAGGCAATTTGCAAGATTTGCAAACTCCGAACAGAAAACAGTTCGAATGTGCAATGAGCGAATGCACATTGACATTCGCTCATTGCACATTTGACATTGTGGGGCAGATTGCACTATAGTGGGGATCAGGAAATGGTCCCTTTCCCCACTATAGTGCGATCTCGGAGTTAGAATATTAAAGTGGGGAGGTGTTGGGGGTGCATTAATGTTTCTAACATTAAGGACTGTCACCATGTTCACTTTTGTGGTTTCGAATCGCTCATATGAGCATTCGAACCACTGTGATTCGGCATTATAAAGGTAAACCGATCAAGAGAGATATAGTAAACCTCCAGGCACTGGACCCAAGTTTGGTTTCATCAAGGGCAGATCATGGCTACTCAACCTGGTGGACTTCTTTGAGAAGGTCACCAAAGCAATAGATGAGGGCAAAATCATTCACACTGCCTACCTGACCTGGCCAAGGCATTTGACACAATACCTCACTTGAGCATTGCTGACAAACCCAAGAGGTTAGGTACAAACCCATATGTCACCCGGTGGACAGCCAACTGGCTCACAGACAAGACCCAGGAAGTTAGAACTGGGGAGTCCATCTCTACAAAGGTGTCAGTCATAAGTGGAGTCCGTCAGAGATCAGTCCTTGGACCGCTCCTTTTTGGCATTTACTTCTCAGATGTCAAGGCAAATGTCACTGGTCTCTGGCTGACTAAATTTGCAGATGATTGCAAATTAGGAGCTGTCATTGAATCACTTGACACAAATGTTCTCCAGGAGGGGCAGACACAGACAAATAACTGATGTCAGAGCCATGAACTAAAACTAAATGCCAAGAAATGCAAAATAGTATCCTTTGGGAAGTCATCCATCCCTGGTAACTATCATACTGACAACACACCCCTTAGAGTTGGCCCAGTAGTCAGGGACTTAGGGACACACATAGTAATCTAGACTTTGATCATCATGTGTCTACAGTGGTGAGGAAATCATTCTATGGTGCGCAACTTATAAACCAAGGTATGGCATCTATGTCCAAGGAAGTCATTGTTCCACTGTAGTCGGCATTAATCAGTGGGAGTGGTAAGCACTAGGTAGCCTATCTACCACAAGAGGAGTTGTTCCTGGCCCAGAATTTGTAGTTTATTGGCTGTTTGGACAGTTTTTCCATCTCTCTCAACTTTCCAGTTTAAAAGTCCATGTTTGCTCTTGTTTCCTACCTTTCCTGAAATTAGTTTAGTCCAGATACAGACTTGCTGTATCCAAGACTGTTTGAAAGCTTCTGAGTGGTGCCAGAGTCTGCTCTTCAATTTTTCCCTTAGATCTACTAGTTCTCTCCTCTCCTGTACATATACTTGCTTATTAATCTAGCACCTTACCAGACTTCCTGTAGCAATTATTGTAGCACACAAGTGCTACCAGCACTAAATGTTCAACAAGAAAACAGATCTAGTACTTATTATCAATGCCCATCCCTCCAGGCATGTCTAAAGGTCAGTTCCCTGTGCTTTCTCCTATTAACCTGGTGAACTTGGGCATCCGGAGGCAATGTAGCAACTGGCTCATGTACACTGACAACCATCTCCTCTTACCTTCCAACACTCAGACTTGAGAGAGATCCACTTATATATCCAAATTGGAAGCCACTCACTCTCCAGCCAAGACTGGAATAGCTGGTCAAGAGAAGGTCAACACTTGCACCACACCACATGGAACACATAGCCCTCTGGAACACACACCAGCACTGCCTTCACATAAAAACACAAACCACACACCCACCTTTGTGGAGGCTCTCAATAAAAATCTACCCAAGCAGCAGAAACTTCCAAGGCAGAAATGCACTCGACCACCACAACACAACACTAATCACAAGACATATAACTCTCCTAAACAGTGTGCCACTCAACCAAAGCCCCTAAGGCCAAACAGCATGCCCAACACACTAGTCATAGGTGACTCGATAGTAAGGCGCACTGATGCCCCACTCACTAGGTTGAATAAGGAGAAAGTAACAGTCAGCTGGCTGTCAGGTGCCAGGATCCAACACATAATGCACACACTCAGGTCGCTCAACAACAGGTACAAATATGACTCTGTCATTGTACATGTAGGTGTGAATGACCTGAAATGTACCTCCCTGGACTACATGAAAAGAGACGGAGGAGCTCTCAGATTATGTAGCCCAGGCAGGTATGACCCTAGCCCTGAGCAGTATCTTACCATCACCCAGAATGATACCACAGTACAAGCAGAAAATTATTGATTTCAACAACTGGCTAAGTTTCTGCTGTCACTCTAAGGGGATCCAGTATCTGTCTGCCTGGGATGACATGACTGACAGACCTCGATGCTTTGCCAGAGATGGCCTGCATCTGTCACCCTTGGGCTTCCAGATACTGGCCAAGGCTCTTGCCACCCCTATAGTGCCTTTTTTAGGTGGTGTTCCAAAGACCAAATTACCACCATAACAGCTACAAAGAAATGCAATCTGAGGTCATGTTGTTCAATGCTAGAAGTCTAAATCTCAAAATGCACTTGCTCGAGGTACTCCTTAAAAATGGAGAACAGTGATATTTGTGCTGTAACAGAGACCTGGTTCAAGGCAGCAAATAGCACCCCTGCACTACCAGGCTATAACTCATTCCACACCTTTTGGCCCCAGAACTTGGACCGAAGCTCCAAAGGCGGTGATGTTTCCATATTCATAAAGGATGTGCACACCTCCAGACTGGTAGCCCAACATAATGCATTAGAGATACTTCAGGTGCAGCTAACTTTGGGTAAGACTGCGATTCAAGTTGTAGCCTGCTATAGGTCCCCAACCATGTCCCAAGACTCGCACTCCATGTTCCTAAGCACCCTGGAGAATATTAGGGTCCAATCTAACACTCTCTTACTAGGCAACTTCAACTATCCATCCATTAACTGGGTAAACTACCCATGTACCAATACACTTGCCCAGTGTTTCCTGGAGTTTATTAATTCCAGTGCCCTGGACCAGCTCATTCTTACTCCCACTAGAGGTAGCAACATCCTTGACCTGGTCATTACTAACATGGGTGACCATTGCTCTACACCAATAGTCAGCTCCTCTCTGGTTAGATCTGACCACAAACTAATCACCTTGGAAATCCACATTCCTCCCACCCCCCAGCAAAGGTAACCACCATGAAAAACTTCTCCAAAGCTAACTCTAGGATCCTAAAAACTGAGGTGGCTAACTTCACGGCACCCATGCAAATGGAGAATAGTTGCGTGACCACAGAATCATACACCTATGCACTGTACGAACATGTACACAAATGCATGGATCTCGCTATACCCAATAGAACCAAGATGCTCTCCACCACAAAAAAAGGAAGCCAATCTGGTGGTCCCCTGCCATAAACAAACTCTACAACAGAAGGAGGAAACTTATGTGGAATAAGGTGAAGTCCCAAGACTGGAAAAACTCCTTTATCAGCCTCAACAAAAAGTTGAGATCTCTCATCAAATCCTGTGAAGCTAGCTATGAAAACAGAATTGCAGCAGATAGTAAAGACGACCACATGGCCTTCTATAGTTATGTAAAGAATCTCCATGGCAATACCCAGATTTGCTCTGAGCTACTGCACAATGGTATCTCCTATACTGAGCCAACAGATATTGCCAGTATACTGGCCGACAGATTCAGTGGCAACTTTACCACCCCCCCCCCCCAAAGGACCAATCACAATGCCAGTAGATTGCCAGGGCACCCAGTATTACTGCTGCACAGGTTAAAACCGCACTGTCCAAGGCCAAGAATACAGTTTCTATGGGACCTAACAATATCCCTGGTTGTGTTCTACATGAACTACAGAGTGACCTGGCACCTCACCTGTGTGCCCTGTTCAATCATAGCCTCACCTCAGGCTTTGTCCTTGCCGAATGGCACATTGCTACAGTCATCCCTCTCTACAAAGGAGGAGCGACTACAGACCCTGGGAACTATCTCCCCATTAGCCTGATGAGTCTGTTATGCAAAGCTATGGACCACATCATCATGGACCTAATAAACAAGAATATAGGGAATCTCCAAACTCTGGATCCCACACAGTTTGGTTTTGTGAAGGGTAGATCATGCCTGCTCAACTTGGTCGACTTCTTTGAGTCAGTCACCAGAGCTGTGGATGAAGGCAAGGTAGTTCATACAGCTGATCTTGATTCAGGCAAGGCTTTTGATACCATTTCCCACTCAGGAATCATAGAAAAACTCACTAAGCTTGGCATCAACCCCTATATTACTAGGTGGGTTGCAAACTGGCTCACAGATAGAACCCACAGTGTGAAAGCAGCTGACTCCAAGTCAGACTGCTGAGTAGTCATGAGTGGAGTCCCACGGGGTTCAGTCCTGGGTCCTCTCCTGTTTGGTATCTACTTCTCTGAAGTCCAGGCCAACATGAAGGGACTCTGGCTGACAAGGTTCACAGACAACTGCAAGTTGGGAGCCATTATTAACTCTCCAAGTGATGCTGACATCCTACTGAATGGTCTCACTGTGACCAATGACTGGTGTCAGAACCAATGCCAAAAAATGTATCATCATCCCCTGTGGGAAAAACCTGGTTCCCATGAAATACCACATCGATGGTAGTCCACTGAACACAGAAGGCGTTTTAAGAGATCTGGAACACAGGTTGACAGCAACTTCTCTTTTGATCACCACATTACCACTGTGGTCATAAAGTCCTTCTATGTGGCACATCTCATTACTAAGGGTTTTGCATCCAGGAAGAAAGAGGTCATTGTCTCCCTCTACTCTTCCCTCATTAGGCTAATCATCGAGTACAATGCCCCATTTGGCATGTACCTCACTAGACACCTGCAATAACTGGAGAGGCTGCAAAAGTACCTCACAAAGAGGATCCTAGGCCTTAAATGGTTGTCCTATATGGACAGACTCAAAAAACTCCAACTATTCTTTGCCTCATATCACCTACTTAGAGGCAATCTCTGCTTGACTTACAAAGTCATGTCTGACCCAGCTCTGTTAGAAATGCTACATCTAAAGAAATCCCAATCCCGCCACACCACATGCTCCAGAGACCTCAACCTCATTACCACAATTAACAGAACATGCTGCAGGGACAGGTTCATAACCCAGAGACTACCCATGCTATGGAACAGACTTCCCATGCATGTCAAGCAGAGCACCTCGCTGACCCTCTTCAAGAGAAATCTTGATGAGTAGATGGGAAACAGAAAATTGACCCCGGGAATAACTCCAGTGGCTCTACTCGACAGAGGCACTGGGAACTAAGGTAGGGTGGCACCATGCCAGGGTAATCCTATGGCTAGGCTTGTAAAGGCCCCAGGGCCATTAGCCTAGTACACACCTATGAACCTATCATTGAGTACAGTGCTCCCTTTGGTATGTACCTAACCAGTCATATCCAACAACTGTAATGTCCACAGAGGTTCCTCACTAAAAGAATACAGGGCATAAGTAATGTGTCCTATCCAGACCGCCTCAAGACCCTATCCCTGTATTCTGTCTCCTTACAGGCTTTTGAGGGGAGATCTAAGCCTGGCATACAGGACATTGTCAGACCCCACTCTGATGGAGCTCCTGTATATTCACAAAACAAACAGTAACAGAATTACCTGTTCTAAAGACTTAAACCTTGTCTGTCATATAAGCAGGACCTGCTGGAGAGATAGGTATGTATCCCAGAGACTACCCCATCTATGAAACAGGCTACCCGTCCATGTGAAGCAGAGTTCCTCCCTAACCCAATTCAAGTGCAACTTGGACAATTGGATAGGAAACCAGAAATTTATCCCTGGTTTGGCACCTATGTCTCTAATGCAAACAGGTAACCTGTAAATGTTTCATCTCCCAGGCCCATGCTTATACTTATCAAGGGTGTCAGAACTTGTCAGAGATTTGGGATGCATGGCTAGGCTTAAAAAGGCCCTTGCAGTCGTTAGCCTAGCAAACACCTATGAACCTATAAAAGATACAATGCATATCAAGAAAAATTCTTACAAGCTGTGGTCTGTAAGGTCAGCAGTCACTGGCAGATTAGTATGGAGGTAGGCCCTTAACTACAAAGTAATAGAAACAGAGAAGGGCATCATTATGGGAAGGTAGTACCAGGGCTAAGATTCCTGATCTGGAAACATTAGGATTTTCTTGGCAGGAGCCCATTTTGGTAACAGAAAGATAGTGCACCTCAAAAGAACTGTCTTATACCTCTTTAATGTACATTTGAAGTTTCTGTTGTAGGTTTAAAGTAGTAAAAGGTCAGTTATAGGGTCTCAGGAGAAGAAGAGGATATGATGCACAAGTCAGAGTGGGTGGAAGTATCAAGTACATCCCAGAAGGAAATATAAAAATGGGGGAGGGGGAATCACCACAGGCATAGGGGAAAGAATAGAACAGGTTAGTGTTCAAAGAATGCTGCCTGCTGGATGAAAAAAATACCTGTTGACAGAGAGGGTTAAAAGATCTAGACTGGAAAGTCAAACTGAGGCAAGTTGTATACCCCTCCCCTGGGGATGGATAATGAAAGTATAGAGTTTGCTAAGTATATGACAGTCAGAAGGCATAATGAAGGAAATGGGGTAAACTCCATCTTCTTAGCCAGGATGGGCTAAAGAAACCTACTCTGCCAAGGACTGGCAGCTGGAGCTAATTGGTAGAGTTCCAAACTGGTAGGGCAGGGTAATTGTTTGCCAGCCAAACTGAATATTACAGAGGCATTGCCATGGAAGCAGCCTCTCTATAATACTTTAGGCTCTTGGTCATGTAGAATGAGCTCCACAACTCTAGTTATTTCAGGTATATGGATTTGGAAACAATAAATTGCTGGACTGCCTTTGGATGCTTTAATTTGACTCTACGCTACTAACAGACTGGATAAGTAAGGCATGTAAACTGAAATAAAATCTGAATGTGACTGAAAAGTACAGGACATGATAAATTGTGAGAAGATAGTTCCTGCTCATATAATAAAGCTCTGAGGTCATTTTGTGATTGGGGAGAGCTGTGAGGGGACAAAGGAGTTTGGAAGCAGACTGCTTTGTGATTAGTCTATCTGTCTGTTTCTTCCAAGCCCTACTGAAATATCTGTTTGGAGGAAGCAGAAGAGCTAAGGATCAGGTAATTAGTTGTCAATCTATGACCAGAGAGGTGGAGTTAGGATCAGGTTATACAATAAGAAAATAGTAAGGGCATGAAGAAGCAGGCAGCATAGCCTGCCTGTAGACATATGTTACGAGCATGAGGTGGATACTTAGAGTGAAGGGTCAGCTGGCCTAAGTAACAAGGTTTAGGTATGTAGCATGGCCTTCCCTGAGGAAAAGTGGACATATATGGTGGCAGCAAAGAGGAGAAAGAAACCATGTGCTGATATAGGGGTTAAAAGATCTGGAGTTGAAATGTTATTTCAAGAAATAACAGGTAAGGCAGGTAGTACAGTCTCTCAGGAGCAGGAAAATGAATGTTGCTGAATTTATTGAGTATGTGGTGTCAGAGGATATAATGAGTAAGAAAAGGGGACATCCTTCATTTTAGACATGCTAGACCAGAGAATATAATACTGGAAAGGCCAAACAGTCATAACTAACTATTAGAGTTTCAAATTGATAGTGCAGAGCAATTAATATTCAACAAAACTGGTCAGTGGAGAGGAAAGTCATGGCTTCACATGCAGTTCAAGCCCTTAGCCACATGGTGAAGCTCCAGGACTGTAGCAAAATGTTAAGAAAGGTGTTTAACTTTGGAGGCAATAAACCACTGGATTATCTTTAGATGAATTTTATCTGATTGTAGGTTATTAATTAACTAAAAAAAATGAAGCATGTAAACTGAATAAAATATTAAAGTGATTACAGTATCAGTGATGCAACAGGTAGCACATTCAGCCTTTCATACGTACAAATATTTCAAGTACGGGCATTAATGCCCTTCTGGCTTGCCAATATTCCAAAACACTTGTTCCCATAGTAAGTGTCCAGGCTGTTCTTAAAATATCTAAACTACTACTTGTTTTAATGTAATTTGGTAGTCTGTTCCATGCATCAGCTACTCTGTCAGGGAACTAGTTAGTACACTTTTCATTCATATAGAATCTTCTACATAGGCTGTCTGATGATTCTCTGGTACTTTTTGATAACCCTAAACATTCCTAGAGGTCGTTGTCTCAAAATACCCTACATATTTGAAAAAGATCTCCTCTTAGATATCTGTAAGAGACACTGTACAAGTTCAGATAGTTTAATCTTTCATAATAACTTAAATTTTTACATCCATGGATGCCCTTGGTATATTTCCACTGTACTCTTTCCAGTTTTATAATGCTTGTTTTCCTATAGGGTTTCCATATTGTTATTCCATACTCAAGTTTGGGTATAATGTAACTAACAAGCAATGACTTCATCATTTTTGATTTCCTAGACTTTATAAATCTTTTTATACAACCTATAGTACTATAACTGTCATTAACCAATTGTTTGATATGATTAGAAAAACTCATAGCTGTATCTACCCATATACCCAGGTCCTTAAATGAGTCTACAGTTTCAATCACTGTATGCTATATTAAATATTCATCTTTCAATTTCTGTCTTCCAAATCTCATATATTTAGTTTTTGATGTATTTATCAGCATATTATTCTCCTGTGCCCAAATGGTCAATTTAGTAAAGTTATTTTGCAGACGTGCCTTATCTGTAACACGTTTACCCAATTTCAGGTCATCTGCATGTAGAAAGTAGAATACTTCAGATGAAAAAGTCAGGTCTGAAAGATACAATCTAAACAAGTAAGGGCCTAGGACAGAGTCCTGTGGGACACTCTGACAGTAACCAGGTATTTTACCTGTCCAGTTGCTGTATGATACTTGCCATGTTCTGTTTGTAAGCCATGCAGCTATCCATCTTATCAAGAGTACATCAATACCTAGTTGTACTAATTTATTGATCAGTGTTTTGTGCATGACCCTGTCAAATGCTGAAGTTAAATCTGTATAAATTACATCACAGCACACTTTTTCATTCATAGCTGTTATTATATTGTTATAGAACATCTTGATACAGGTGGTAATAGATTTGTTTACAACATAAGCATGCTGATATATGGTTTCAAGTCCCAACCTATCCAGTTCTGACAATAATTTATCCAATATTACCTTCTCCATTATTTTTCCACAACATGAAAGTAGACTTAAGGATCTATATGACTTTGGGTTTGTCCTATTCCCCTTTCCCTTGAAGACAGGTTTAATAAGTGCATATCTCCAATCTTGAGGAATCTCCCCATATTTATATGACCTAATGAGTAATAGATATAATGGTACCGTAAGTTCTTGCTGAAGTGTTCTCAGGTCATTGTTACTAATTCTGTCTCCTCCCTGTGCTTTGCTTGGATCCAGTTTGCACAGCTCTTTTTCAAAATCTAATTTGATTCCAGTATCTGGGGTTATTTGGATGTCACTAGGTCAACTTATCACCCCTTTTGTGGGGCCAAACTGTTTTGCATAAGACTTTGTAAATATATCTATAATCCTGGTGGAGAAGGCTGTGGGTTCTATTTCCACACCAGGAAGGTCAATTAATGACACTGTAGTGCAGCATAAGGGGGCGGGGGGTGCTACACTCCTCAATGTGTTGTCCTTCAGATGAGATGTTAAACCAAGGCCCCATCTGCTTGAGTTGGTGGTAGCTCATGTGGATGTAAAAGATCCCACGGCATTTATTGAAAAAAGTAGGGGTCCTTTATTTATATACATAAAATAATTATTATTTACAAACTATTTACATATTTACAAATATTTACATATGTACAAATATATAAATAAACAAATCTGTTTACACATATTCATAATTTCCTAAACAATTATGCTAAATTTTCATCCTTATTACACACCACTCCTTTTTTCCATAACCACCATCTGATTTTACTTAATATTGTTGCTAAAATCCATTTACCATTAAACATAATTTCATTTCTTCTTTCACTCCATATATCCCATATGACATCAAATAATGTTTTACCTATTATTTTAATGTATTATTCACTTTTATTTTTATAATATCCATATTTAATCATATCCATGTTTATTTTATCCACTAACTTTATATCTTCAATAAAATATTCTTTACATAGTCTTTCCCATAACTTTTACATTTCAAAAACACATTCCATAGTTTCTTTCTTCTTCATGACAATGTAAACATATTCTATCACTTTTATTTTTATATGGCATATTTCCCCTTTGCTGGCAATTTATCTATTACCAGCCTCTGCAAAAAAAATAAAAAATCTTGATATTCTGCTTTCTGATTACACCATTTGCTTATTTTTTTTCCAAACACAGTAATGTTTTATCATTACATTCTTTATTTATTTTACATTTGTTGACTGGGATAGACCGACTGGATACATGTCCATTTTCAGTGGAGGCCCAGGGAGAAAAGCTTCAGGTTACAAAAAATAAACAATTCCACTTATAAAAAAGCAATAATATCTATACAGTACTTATAGAGGTGTCCCCGTAGGGGGGGGGGCTTACACAAAAGTAAGAGGGATTACAAAATACATGCTGAATAAGACAGAAGCAGGGTTATATGCAAGAGTTGTTAAGCAATACATACTGAAGTAGAAACTATTTACAAGTTACTTACAGCTTATTTACAAAATTACATACTCTGTGGTCTTAGAGAGGGAGTATAAAGACTTTTGTTACCTATCAGACAGATGTGGCTGCTATCATTAAAGATGAATGATAGAAGTGGCTTGCATAAGACAGAGGGTTATACCATACTTTTCTTTTTTCTATGTCATCAATTTTTATTTTCCACAAAAATATTTTTTACTTGATAATATTTTATTTTTTCATTTATACACACTTTTTTCCTTTTGCTCCTTTTTACCATGCCCCCAAAATTATCATTTATATTTATACAGTTTTGCTACTAATCTCTTATCTTTTTCATTTATCCAACTTAACACTTTGTACAAATTTAATGAAGCAGCGTATACCACTGGGTTAATTAACGTGAATCCTCCTTCTTCTCTAGAATCCCATATAAGTGAAAAAAGTATCTGCAATAATTCCTTTTCAAATACTTGGCAACATAAATACACATGCTAAATATGTTATTTTTCCCATCAGTGCTGAAATTATCAAGTAAGCCTTTTTCTTCTGAATGATAATGTGTATGCTCTCCAGAAAAGGCTTGTTTGCTTTATTTCTTCTATTATTTTTCCCATTGAATTCTGCTTACATCTTTATTCACAAATTTTGCACCTAATACAGAAAATTCATTCATTGTAAAATATATACCCCGATCTTTACTACAGCACCTAAATGTTTACTTTTCTCTTTATTTAAAGCCATCCCTATCATCTCTAGACACTCATTTGTGCAACACATTACTTTTTTTATCCAAATTTTATTTTTTGAAATTATTATAATGTCATCTGCATATGTTAACAGAACTGAAAGTTTTAACCCTTCAGGTGTTATATACCCTGCCTCCTTCATTTTGTAATTTACTTCACATACTATCAGATTCATAACTAATGCAAAGAGTATACAACTCATAGGGCATCCCTGTCTTATACCACTCTTCATATGTACCTCCTGGTTCATATGTACCTCCTGGCTTAACCAGCCATTTAAAAGTATTTTTACTTTATTTTTACTACACACTGGCAAACATGATTTCCTAACTTTCTCACTCATATTCTATTATATGCTTTTATTATTTCCCATAATATTTCATGTTCAATTGTGTCAAATGCCTTATTAAGGTCTTCTATTATGATTTTTGTTTTTTCTTTTCTGTTAATAATATCATCCCCAGTTTCTCTATCATTAATTATTCTTAACAACCCTTCCCCGTTAAAAATCTTTTGTCTTCTAATATAAATACATCTACATCACATATATTACACCTCTCCAAAATGCTTATTTTTCTTACTATATTCTTAATACTGCTCATCATCATCTTATTTTGGCTGTTCCTGTTAGGGGTCGACACAGAGGATCATCTGTTTTCATTTCTTCCTGTCCTTTGCATCTTGCTCTGCCACACCAACCACCTGCATGTTCTATAAACCACATCCATAAACCTTATCTTAGGCCTTCCTCTTTTCCTGTTACCTGGTAGCTTCATCCTTAGCATCTTTTTCCCAATATACTCAGCATCCCTCCTCAGCACATGTCCAAACCAACGTAATCTTGTCTCTCTGGCTTTGTCTCCAAATCTTCCAACATGGGCTGACCCTCTAATATGCATATTCCTAATCCTGTCAACCCTCGTCACACCCAGTGCAAATCTTAACATCTTTAACTCTGCCACATCTAGCTCAAACTCTTGCCTTTTTGTCAATGCCACTGTCTCCAACTCATACAACATAGCTGCTCTCACTACCCTCTTGTAGACCTTCCCTTTAACTCTTACTGGTACTTGTCTGTCACAAATCACTCCTGACACTCTTCTCCACCCACTCCATCCTGCCTGTACTCTCTTCTTCACCTCTCTTCCACACTCACCATTACTCTGAACTATTAATCCCAAGTATTTAAACTCATCCACCTTCGCCACCTCTACTCCTTACATCCTCACCATTCCTCTATCCTCCCTCTCATTCACACACATATACTCTTAATACTGCTCATATTTTCAGAAAGCACTCTAAGATTTTCATTTTCCCTTTTCCTTAGATTCATTGTATTATGTTGATAGCTAATTACTAGGCTAGCTTTCTTAATACGATATTCTAAGCCTAACCAATTTACTTCTCAAAGATGAGAATCAAACACTGTACCTTGTATCTGTGAGTCAAAAACCTTAACCATTATACGAGCTCTCAGTCTTTAGCTGTATATATTCTTTTTCATTCAATTCATTTTTTTCCTTTGTACACATTCCTTTAAATATTATTTTTTAATCTTTTACCCTTTTACCAATATAATTCTTTTTTCCCTTTTACTACCTCCCAGTTCATGTCTTTGTCATCATTTATTGCAGAACCTTCTTTTGTGTCCTCTTTAATTTTTTCTCATCTAATTTTTCTTCTATTTCTACTACTTCTAACATTTCTTCTCTTTCTTCTTTTTTTTCCTTACTGTTATTTCATTTTTGCAATCCATTCCGAAATGTCCAATTTTGTTACAATTATAACATTTTAGTTCACATCTTTTTGCATCATGTCCCATTACCCACACATATAACTTTTTCTTTTGTCACAGTTACTTATCTAATTTCCTTCTTTTCCACAACAAAAAAAAAACATGTTTTGGGTTGTCCCTGGTATTCTACAGTACCCCTATTCCCCTCCACATTTATCATGCTTGGTATATGTATAATTTTTTTTCTCTTTCTATTTTTAATATAGTATTACAATCCCAGCCACCAGTCCATAAACCCCTTTTGGCATAAACTTTTGTAATGTCCAGTACTAATTTACATAAAGCTTTCAAATGTCCTTTCAAAGTCTCTCTTTCTACCTCTGATCAAAATTGTACATGAATCTTCTTTTTTGTTTTTCTGTTAAATACTTTTATCACATAACAGTTCCATGAGTTGCAGTCTTTCTTTTTGCATATTCTGCAATTTTAATTTCCATTGAAAAAACATTCTCAAATATAATGCCATAAAATGTCTATTTGTTAATAAGAATAAATGTTTTGACCTCATGTGCTTTTACACCCAAAGGAGCTATTAAATTATCCCACACTTCATACCTGTTCATTTCTTTGCCTTCTTTACTTTGAATCCTTACCACATGCTTCTGTTTTTCATTTTTTCGGCCTTCTTTTCTGCTACTCCACTTTTGCCTTCTTTTACTCTCTGCATGTTTTCTTTTCCATCTCACCACTATTCTTCAGGATTGTCTCCTCCTTTTGCACTTTCTCCATAATCCCCCCCCCCTTCAGAAAACATCTCCTTCATTTTCTGGCTCACTCTGTGCCACCATTTCTTTATGTAAATCATCCTGTAACTCTCCCAACTGCAGGATTGCAATTATATATCGATCAAACAGGTTTCTTTGAAACATTTACTCAGAATCCTGCACACATTATCTGGTCTCGATATTTACTTTCTCCTTTATTTCTTTCACTATTCTATCATCTCTTTCTCTCTCTGTCTGCCTCCCTGTTTCTCCAGGCTACCGCTGCACCTGGAATGGAAACAGGAAGTGCTCCTCCAAAATGGTTCCCACTCACAACAATGATGAGTAGGGAAGTGCCCCAATGCCCTGACCTAATTTCCCCTAATAGCAAAAATGCCTCCTCAAGTCTCCACTGAAAAGAGACTACTAGCATAGTGGGAGTAACCTGGTCAACAAAGGATAACTAAATGAAATGTAAGGAATATGATAATTTTTGACTAGGTGATTCATAAACATATAACAAAGCTTGGTCAAAATGTCAGCAAGGCATACCTCTTATTTTCTGAGGGAAAGAAATCTAGACAAACCGAAAAATAATGGGGGACAAAGGCCCAAAATCAATGACAGACTTTAAATATCGCTCTTATAAACTTATAAAGTTGTTAAAATAACTGGCTTTGCATTAGTATGCATTTTCTGCAAGATAGTAATTCTGAAACACATATATATGTTATTATTTACTGAATTCAGTCCTGAATGATTTGCCAGAAAGCCACTAATATTATGAGGAACAGACCAAAAATATGTCAAAAATGTGTACATTCTGCAAAAATATGGACAGTTGAGATATATGAAGATGGGTATCTCTAGTCTTTGTGTGAATTGAGCAGAGGGAATGGAGGAAAAAGTGAGCTTTTATGGGACAGTTCATAGGATCATAGGAAGTTACTAGGCTATTGGCCCTGAGGCCCTTTCAAGCCTAGCTGAGAATTTAGCCCATGTTATAAGTCAGCATCCTATGCAACTGTCCAGCAGGGGCATAGGTGGAATCCCAGGGGTTTATTTTCTGTTCCCCATCCAATTATCCAGGTTGCGCTCAAAAAGATTTAATGAGGTACTCTGCTTTATGGAGAGAGGGAGTCTATTCCACAAAAGAAGGAGTCTCTGGGACACAAATCTGTCTCACCAACAAGTCCTATTGATGTCACAGACCAGGTTGAGGTCTCGCATGTGGGTTACTTGAGTGGAACTTGACTTGCGGATGTGCAACAATCCCATAAGGGCATTGCCTGAGATTGCTTTGTATGCCAGACAGAGGTCACCTCTGAGGAGTCTGTAGGAGACTGAGTAGAGGGACAGGGCTTTTAGCCTACCTGTGTAGGGTAGATGTTTTTAGATCCTGGATTCTCCAGGTGAGGAATCTCTGTGGTCTCTCCAGCTGATGCATGTGCTTTGTGAGGTACATGCTGAAAGGTGCACTGTATTCAATAATCGGTCTTATAAGGGAAAAATAGAGGGATGTTATGACCACCTTGTCCCTGGATGAAAAACCCTTACTAATAAGGTGGGCCATGTAAAAAGCTTTCAGTACAACAGAGGCAATATGGTGGTCAAAAGTCAGTTTTCTATCAACCTGAGTTCCCAAGTCCCTCACGACTCATTGCATCCTTAGTGCCTTATTATCAATGTGATCATTTGTGGGGACATTATTCTCCCCAAAAGGGATGATGACACATTTTCTGGCATTCAGTTTGAAGCCATGTTTCTAGCACCAGTCATTTGTTTGGGTGAGACCCTCTTGGAGGATGTCCACATCACTAGGGGAAGTGATGACAGTGCCTAGCTTGCAGTCATCTGCAAACTTGGTCAGTCACAGCCCACTAGATTTGGCCTGTACCTCTGAGAAGTATATCCCAAAGAGCAGATGCCCCAAGACTGATCCCTTGGGTACACCGCTTGTTACGG
Source organism: Protopterus annectens (assembly GCF_019279795.1). Taxonomy (NCBI): domain Eukaryota; kingdom Metazoa; phylum Chordata; order Ceratodontiformes; family Protopteridae; genus Protopterus; species Protopterus annectens. The sequence goes on from NC_056744.1 coordinate 917,152,275, forward strand.
GTCTACTACTTGAGGTGGCTTCCCCTATTTTGACTAGGTGGGTTCTATCAGTAAGCCAGGTTGCTACCCATCTGTTAACATATGGATTGATGCCTAGTTGAGAGAGTTTATGTATTATACCTGAGTGGGGAATAGTATGGAAGGCCTTGGCCAGGTCAAGGTTTGGTAACTGTCTCAAAGAAGTCAACCAAATTTAACAGGCATGACTTCCCCTTGACAAAACAAAACTATGTCAGCTCAAGTGTCTGGAGGTTGCAAATGTCCTTGTTAATGACGCCCATGATAATCTGCTCCATGGCTTGCAGATCAGGCTAGTTAGGCTGATGAGTCTATAATTTCCTGGATCAACGGACAGTCCACCTTTGTGCAAAGGGTTGACAGTAGCTGTCCTCCACTCGGCTGGGACAAAGCTGGTACTCAGGCTTTGGTTGAATAGGGTGACTAATGGTGCTGCAAGTTCCTGCCCAAGTTTATGTAGGATGTAGCCTGGGATGTTATCAGGTTCCATAGAGGCTGTATTTTTTGCCTTTCAGCGGTCAGTGATGACTTGCTCCCTAGAGATAATGAGAGGGGGGTGGATACTAGGGATGTCCTGTTTTACTGATGGGGACAGAGGAGTGAAGTTTTCACTGAACCTGTCTGCCAGCAGGTTGGCTATATCTACAGAGTTTGTGTATGTGGTGTCCTTGACCACCAGTTCTGAGCAGATCTGCAGACATATGTGAAGAAAGCCTTATGATTGTCTTTAGTAGATGTGGCCAGTTTGGACTCGAAGTTTGCTTTGGAGGATTTCACTAGTGCTCTTATTTGCTTGTTTAGGCTAAGGAGAGATTGCTTCCAATTAGATATCTGCTCCTTCTTGGTCCTGGATAGCAATGTTTTTACTTTTATTATAGAGTTTATTTATTGTAGATGTCCACCAGACAGATTTACTTTTCCTTGAGGAGGATGAGTTTGTCCTGTCTGGTATTACTGATTCTATGCAGCTATATAAATGCTCATATAGTACTTTAGAGTAAGTCTGGACATATGTGCCAGTTTTGTGGAGAGGGAAGGGGCTGTGAAGCTGTTTATACCTTCCCTCAGGAGGTTGTAATCAGCTTTGGAGAAGATTTTTTTGGCTAGGGGAAGGTCGGGGGAGATGGTGACTTTGAAAGGGACTGCTTTTTGCTAGGATCTTACCAGGGATGATGATACTGTAGGGATGCTGCAGTGGTTACTCATGTTGGTTAATACCAAGTCCAAGATATTTTCACCTCTTGTGGGGGTGTCAACCAACTGGTCCAAGGCATTTGCATTGACAAAATCAAGGAATCTCTTGGCATTTGTGTTTTGGCATGGGTAAATACTCTATGGTTGGATAGTTAAAGTCACCCAGGATCAGGGTAAAGGGTTGAATCTTGATTGATTCGAAGAGGTCCAGATAGGTGGAGTGGGCATTTTGAGTCACTGTTGGAGGCCTGTAGCTAGCTATGATTTGAATAAGGGTCTCGTCAATGGTTAACTGCACCTGGAGTAGTTTCTGTGCATCATACTGTTTGACCAGCCTAGAGGTGTGTATGTCTTTTATATATATTGCAACTCCACCTCATTTTGCTTTGCTGCCCAAGGCTTAGGGTATGAATTAATGATAGGATGAGTAACCTGGTATGGCTGGGGTGCTGTCTGCATCTTTGAATCAGGTTTCTGTGACTGCACAAATGTCAGCATCTTCCAGAGTTAAGAATGCTTGCAATGAGTGCAGTTTCATGTTTAGACTCCTAGGGTTTAGCAGCATGACCTTTAATTTACGTTTTGATAACATTTTCATGTTGGTAGTTTTGACCTCATGGCATTGCCTAAAAAAGGCACTATGAGGGAGGCAAGAGCCTTTTCCAGGAGTCTGAAGCCCAAGGGAGACAGATGCAGGCCATCTCTGGCAATGCATCGTAGCTTGTCAATCATGTCATCCCAGGCTCTCAGGTACTGGATCCCCTTTGACTGACACCAGAAACTAAGCTAGTTGTTAAAGTCAATCAATTTCTGTTTGTATTGAGGCATCATTCTCGGTGACAGTAGAATGCTGCTTAAGGCTAGGGACATACCTGCCTGGGACACATACTCAGTGAGCTCAATCATGTCTCTCTTCATATAGTCCAGGGAGATACGTTTCAACTCATTCACTCCAACATGGACTATGACAGAGTCATATCAGTACCTGTTGCGAGATTTGAGTGCATTGGTGATGCGGCAGATTCTGGCACCCAACAAACAATTAACCATGGCTTTCTCCTTATCCAGCCTGGTGAGAGGCACATCTGTGTGTCTCACAATGGAGTCACCTATGACTAATATGTTGGGTTTATGTTTAGGCCTTAGTGGCTGTGAGACACAGATGTGTGGACTATGTGAGGTGTGTGGTGTGGTGGGCAGTGGAGTTTGTGTGGGTTTATGCCTCGGGGGTCGCTTTTGTTTGGGTATGCTTTTGTTGAGGGCCTCCACATATGTGGGAGTGTGTTGTGTAAGTGTGGGTGGTGTCTGAGGTGTGGTGTTCATGTTGTCAAACTTGAGAGAGCGATGTCACTAGGTGCTTGATGTATTTGCATCTCTCACAAATTGTGTTCCTAGGTGCTAGTAGTAGAGGGTTGTCCGTGCTCATGAGGCCATTGCTACACTGTCTCAGGATGCCCATATCGACCAGACTGGCAGGAGAAATGTAGGAAATTGTCCATCCATATTTGTCAGAAACTGAAAGAGCTAAGTGGGTAAAGGGAGGAAGGTCTATGAGTAGTACTACTAGATGATAACACAAGTGCTACTAAGGGAAAATCTGTAGCTGGAATACCTCAGATTTAAAATATGGTTGCTAGGTGTTCAGCTTGTACTGAGAAAAGACATCAAGTTCCAAGAGATGTACTGATTTCTGATGCCATTCCATGGAAAAAATTTTTGGGAGTGGGGTATAATATACCATCTAACCATATAATTTCTCACTACTCATACTCAAATTGCCCTGTCATTCCTCCAGGTTGTGCTTACTAGCTTCTCTGCTTTTATCTTTATTCATCCATAGAGGTGAGGGTTGGTCTGCCAAAAGATATGCAGTAATCTTAAAGGGGTACAGGGTTTTCTCTCCCTAATGACTCTTCCACACATGCTAACATCATTACATTAGGTTGGGTGGACAATGGGGAATATCACTGACCATGTGCCCCTCCCAGGCTCATAAACAGTCATACTTTCTCAGTCCTCGTACCCCTTAGCCTGGTATCTTCTCTTTTTCTCTCTGTGATCCAGCCTCTGCAAGAGATCCATTAGATAGTTTCTCAGCATGCACCCTGCCATCCTAGGACAATAATACTAATCTGCTCTGCTTGAGCTATCAAGTAAAAGTGTCGTTAATCAAACTCAGGCTGTGTGGACTATAGCCAGGGGTTTGTCCATATATTATACCAGAGTAGCATTTATGGCAAGTTCTTGCTGCAGATTTATTCATGCAGAATAATGAGGAATACAGTAGATTTTTTAAAGGTGATAAACTGAATATCACTATTTAATCTGCAGTCCTTTCAAAGATGAAAGCAATAATTCTAATAATATTATAGAGAAAGTCATATCTGACAATACCCCTTGAGACAGAGACAATCTAATTTTACTTTTTTCAAATGTATGGAGTTTTTCTCATGCCATGCTAAATCAGGATCCATCCCCTTCATTGAACATTTTGAATATCAAATGTTTGTAATGCTGGCACAAGAAATTGAAGAGTAACGTGATCACAGAATGCCAGCATTACTTAGTGGGCGATCAAGGTACAGTGGTGATTGGGAATTTGCACTTTCCCCTCTCTGTGCAATCTTTGCATTCGTATATATAATAGAAATGGGTGTGGAGGTGGGCATATTACCCCACATCAGACTACTCTATAAACATTTCAGTTGACAATATTAAACCGTTGGAACAATTAGACATGAATGGGTTTTGTTCTGTTTTTGCCAAATGCTTGCCAATAGCTATTATCTCAAGCAGGTAAGTCCAGAATTTATGAAGGAAAGCTGAAAGATAAACAAAGCAGAAATACTATTTTCACTGCAAGCCTGCAGCATTGCATATTCTATTGCAGGGTACAGTGTGTATTTTCACAAAGTAACTGGACAGTGAAAACTGGCATATATAATCCAACAAGCAAAAAAACAAATAGATCCTTTGAGATGCACTCGAGGGATGTAGTATAGGAACCAAGGACATTTGATCAAGCCTCCTGATGGTAATTCTGCAGAAAAAAAATCACATTATTCCTGATTCATTACCAGAAGTTATAATAATACATTTTCTGGAAAGTTCTGTTTTTCACAAAAACTGTTATCAAGTCATCACCAAAGAGCCAGACAAAGAATGAGTTTAAAACAGTTACTAAATGTGGTCAGCCTATTAAGTCGAAATGTATGTGAGATTTGTAATGAGCTTAGAATATATTAAATATGCATATCATCCTATAGCTCTAAGTATACAAATAGGGATGCAGGAATGTGTATAAATTCATGTTTGTTTATTTACCCAAATGGTGATGCAATATTACTCAGCTGGATGATAGGGATCACATGACCAACCTGAGTCACTATAGCAGCCAGAAGCAATCTGTGCACAGAGGTTGTAAGCAATATGTCTGTTACATGGAGTTTTATCTTTGGCAAATTTGTTTAATTAACAATACTCAGGCTTACCACAAGTGCACCAGTCATTAAAATTTATAGTCGATATCTCTCAACTACCCAAAATTTTACAGAATGTTCAGATTTTTGACTCATATTTTTGATCTATCTGTACCTCATTAAATTTGAGGTATTTGGAAAACCATTGAGGATTCCCTCCTGGAATTATAAGAACAGCAACCTGAAAACAGAAACTACCCTCCAGCTCCCTGAGAGGCCCGTGTTATTAAGACAGTGAAAGTATGTGCTGTCCTAGATAATAGACCATTGTATCACTAATTTCAGGTCTAAGAACCCCTGTTATGCTAGGCAAGTTTCCCATTTAGGATAGCCAGCAGCCTACTAACCCCGCCCCCCCAACTTTCCAGTCCTGATCTTTTTATCAAACGCTTGTAAACAGCCAATACTTTCTGCTTTTAAAAGGAACCTAACTCCCCCTCTCTCATAGCCTGATACCCTTGTATACGAATTATCAGTCACATTCAGTTACTGTCCACTAGGTGGCGCTTTACCATTACCAGTCTGTATCTCACCTCATTACAATTATTTCTCTATTAGACCTCCCTACTCTGTTTCTTTCTTTCAATTCCTTCTCTTCATAGACACTCTTATACACCTCCCACCCTTTTCCTACAACTTACTTTCTATACTCTACCTCTCTGTCAGGTATATCTTCCTTATACCAGCCTGTTAACTTACCTCTACTTCTTCCTCACTTTCTACCTTACTTGCTGAATTCTCTCACTCCACTGATTGTCTTCCTTAGTAGTTCACTCTCTTGTCTCTACCCGCTCCGTTCGCCCTGCGGGCTCACTCCGCTCCCCTACCCTGCCCCCAATTCCCACCCACCCCAGGGGTCCTACATTTACACCAATAATAGACACACCCTATCCAGTCCACTCCAATCAGATTCCTAACACCCCTAACTAACACAACCCTCTTTCTCAATACCACACCTACTAATTTAACACAGCTCCTCCCTTATCTTAACATCTCACCCACTACTTTACAAACCCACCTTCTCCCCTATCTTCCTTCTCATACTTCTACCCCACACCACACATTCAAACTATATCTCACCTATTTGCTAACCTCCATACAAATTAATATGCCTGTATCATCCATCCATCCACAACTTAAAATACTTATCTGCCTGCTACTTATATCTTCTCTTATATCTACTTACCTCTTAACCTCCTACGAACACCCACTGAATTCTTCTCTTTCAATTCCCTCAAAATACACCTCTACACCTACATCACCTTTATCTCCTACCTTCTTAAACCCAACCACACAACCCAGCTACCTATTAGCCAAATACCATAGACTAGCACACTTCAAACTAAAGAAACTTAGATCCAGGAAAATGTTTGACTCCTTCTATAAACTTCCCCAACAAAAATATTTCATACTCCTCCACCTTCTACTAGATGGAAATATCCATCCTAATCCAGGCCCACATCATAATAAAACCAATACACACAAAATACAAACCAAAACTACATCTCTCTCATTCTCTAAACCCACCAATTCTCTCTCTATTGCCCATCTCAATATACAAAGTATTTGTAAAAAAACTAGTCAACTCCATGCCCTTCTAGAAGTCCATCAATTTGATATTTTATGTTTAACTGAAACTTGGCTAAAGCCTTCAGTTAATGACAATGAAATCACCCCGTCTGGTTATAACATCATTAGACTTGATCGTACTGCCAAAAAGGGAGGAGGGGTAGCAATTCTGTATAAAACAAAACTCCAAATTAGTACTATAAATCTGACTCTTACCCTAGACAATAATGCTGAAGTAATCAGCTCTAAACTTCAAGTCAATACTACTAAATCCATAAATATCATTTGTGCTTATCTCCCTCCTGGAAATAATATCAACACCCTTCAACATATCCTTAACCTACTCTCGACCAAACTCCCTCAAGAAACACTAGTCTTAGGAGACTTCAACATAGATTGGCATTCCTGTAACAGTACTAACCCCACTTCATATATCAACCTATATGGCTTCAAACAACTCATTAATAGTCCCACCAGAACTAATAAAACCAACAATACTGAAACCACATTAGACTGGATTCTTACTAATACTCCCTTACAAACCTACAAATCAGGCACCCTTCCAGATGATCTAAGTGACCACTCTCTAACCTATATCATTAGATACAAAACTAACCTAACCTTACCTACCACTTACAAAACTCTACGTACTAAAAAACAATTTAACTCTGCACAGTTTCTAGCTGAACTAATACAATGTAATTAAAACATCTCCCACCTAATGAAGCAGTTGAATACTTCAATTCTACATTCCTATCTATCCTAGATCACCATGCCCCAAGTCGTACCATTATAACTAAAACTAAAGCAGCACCCTGGCTAACCAAAAATACCAAGCATAAAATCATGCTCAGAAATAAATATTGGGATAAATGGTAGTCTACTAAAAACCAAACTGTCCACCAAAACTTTAGGGAGCCGAGAAACAGCACAAAAAAGCTATTCTGACAGATAAAAAGAACTATTACTTTCAATTACAGAAAACCACCAAAAAAGAACCTAAAAAATTCTGGACGAGTATTAATAATCTTCTATCCCCAGGCCAGGCAATCACACCTAACCCTTAGGATTCTGACCCAGACAATCCCACACAAATAGCCAATGACTTCAACTCTTTCTTCACCAATACCATCCAAACTCTTGCAAACCACCTTTCCCCTGACACTTCTAAACTACTCTCACTTACTTTAAAAACTACTCTTCCTCCCCTTCACCTACAACCTGTATCTACCTCCTATATCCAATCTCTACTCCAAAAACTTAAACCTACCGCCCCATCTGCAGACAAGCTTCCTGCAGAATTCCTGCAAATAGGAGCCAAAGCCACTGCCTGTCCCATTTCTATCCTAATAAATAGATCTATAAAGGAAGGTATTGTCCCTTCTCTCTGGAAGATATCCCATGTCATTCCCCTACACAAAGGCGGCAAGTCTAATGACTTCTCTAACTTTGGTCCCATAGCACTGTTATCACCCATAGCTAAAATCATGGAAAAATGTATCCATAAACAACTACTTAGCCACCTTCTCCATAATAACCTACTTGCCAATAGTCAACATGGATTTAGACCTTCCCACAGTACCACTACTGCATTACTCTCCTTTACCAACTCCATCAACTATAACCGTAACATCAATAACCTTTCATCTTCTCTCTTCATAGACCTATCAAAAGCCTTTGATATGGTTAACCATAAACTTCTTCTGCACATACTAAAATCTCTTGCACTTGATCCCTCCTCCTTAACTTGGTTTACTTATCTTGAAAACCGTCAGCAGGCAGTACTCTGGAAAAGTTCACTATCTACCCTCCTTCCTATCTCTTTAGGAATATGTCAAGGGTCTATCCTAGGCCCACTCTATTTTCTATCTTTATTAATGACCTCCAATCAGCTATCCCTAACACCACTTGCATACAATATGCAGATGATTCCATTATAATCTGCACTGCTTCCTCTAAAACTGAACTCCAATCTCTTACCCAAAAAACCTTTACCACTGTTGAACAGTGGTTCTCTGACCATTGTCTTCTCCTTAACCCCAAATAAACCAAATTATTACTGTTCTCACCTACCCGTAAATCTACTTCCCTAAACTTCTCTATTACTTCCACTGATTACACTCAAATTACTCCTGATTCTTCTACAAAACTACTAGGTATTACTATTGACAATAATCTTAACTTAGATTGTCACATCAACAACACAATAAAAGTAGTTAACAAAAAGATTGGATCCCTTTACAGAATCAAACCCTTCCTTACACCTGAAGCCCGGACCACCTTAGCCCGATCTCACCTCATCTCTACCCTGCTATATGCTTCTCCTATTTACACTAATCTCTTTAAAAGTAACCTTAAGAAACTTGCTACATCTTACCATAATATTGCTCGATTTACCACAGGATCCCAGTTTAGAACTCACCACTGACTGAATTTAAAACAACTAGGATGGCTTGAACTTCCTAATAAGCTCATTTATCAACAGCTCTTAATAGCTCACAAAATTCTATATCAACCATCTAAAACACTTATACTCTCTAACCTCCTTACTCCCTACAACAACCTGAAACAACTACGTTCTTCAGACAAACTACTAGTTAATAGTACCAAACCCATTAATGCTGCAGGAGATTGCCTTTTTTCCAACTCAGGTGGCAAAATGTGGAACAAACTTCCATCCAATATCTCCTCTTTGGCCACTCTTCCACTCTTTAAAAGACAACTGGAAATCCATCTTAATAAATACTGGCTTTGCTCCTGTACCAACCCTGATTAACCTTCCTTCTTCCTTTCCTCTACCACAATACTTCCTTCTCTTTTACTGCATCCCGTCTGATCCCCACTGACATAACATCTTTGTAGATGTAACTTATCTCATGTATACTGTATGAAAAAAAAATTATTTTGTCGTCCATATTAATAAGACAATGTATTATTTACACTATGTTTTGATATTATCAAATTTGCTTATTGCAATTATTTAATAACTTCTTTAGGAATATTATCTTGTTATGGATATTTCCTCTGAGATGTGTATTACCTATACTAAAATCTTTTTAGCTTTTATGCTCAATGTTTTTGTTTTGTTTTGTTTTGTCACTTATTTTGTATTCTTTATACTTGTTATAACCGTTGGAGCTTTTCTCCCCGGGCCTCCACTGAAAATGGACATATATCCAGCTGGACTAGCCCAGTCAACAAATGTAAAATAAAAATAAAATTTAAGTCATTTTTTCACTTAAGCCTAAAACTCCTTTTTTGTATACTTCTGGTTTACACCCATACCGCCTTGTGGCATCCAGAACTTTTTTGGGTCTGGCTTCTTTAACTAAGCAACTTACCAGCTAATAGGCAATATTAGAAAGGGCAAGGCATTATTAACAAAATGAGACTAAGATTGTTAGTCTAGGATGCCCTACAGTAGAGAAATTAATTTTTGTTTGCCATGTATTATTCATATTTTCAAATGTATGTACATAGTTTCATTACTGAGAGACCTACATGTTATTGAGGTGTATGGTGTGAGACACCAATGCAGAAGACAGAATAATTCACTGTCAATACTGGTTCATATCACACTATACTGGAAATATTGCAAGTTATTTGGTAGTAATTATCAAAATAAGCAATATTTCCATATGTACTTAATACTTCAAAAACTTGGTGACTTTCATACTGTTGCATGACATTAGGTGAAACCTTAAATGCTGTTTAAGAAAACTGCCTGACATTTGCACTGCAAGTTGCACATTTTGAGTTATCCAAAGTGTGTTCTGCTAATTATACAGTTAAACAAATGTTGTCATAATTTTGTAAATCTCAATATACATGCACAGAGGAATTTGTTTTTGTCATGTGAAAGTCTATGAGGTTGAAGTTTTCACTTCAACAGTGACAGTCATCTATAGCCAAGGTTTATACCACCATGTGACTACCTTGACATGGAAATTCCCAAAACTGGGAAAAAAAGGTTTGTGGATGGATGGATGGATGGATGGATGGATGGATGTGAAAGCTTATGTCTGGCTAACAAAAATGTTTAACAATATATGTCCAGGTTGTACAGTTTTCAAGATATGAAACTCTATTTATGAAAGTTTACAAAAAAAATAATTTGGGGTTTGTGTGCATTTAATATATTACAGTATTTATGGAAAAGATTATAAGTGCACCAACTATTGTCACTGTAAAAAATACTCATTACTAATAACATTGCTATTTGTGCAGTTTTAATGGCTTTAACTGTTCACAAAATATTTACATTTCTTTATCTTATGCTTTAAGTTTACTTTTTAGAAAATGCTCTGGAATGTAAGATGTATGTAGGCTGCTATAGGTGTGACATTCCACACCACATAGGTGTTAATGAGTCAAATAATGACAGACGTTTCATTAATGTAATTTCATTTTTCATTCGTTCCGCGTTTCTGACTTCATATCCTTTAGAAAAATGGGGTTTATATTAGAAGAACGAAAATCCTAAACCTCGAACTCTCACATGAGCGAAAATGCCAGTGATCGAAGTTGCTATTGTGGGGGCTGTGCCCCCCCCACCCCCTGTTAACTATATATTCTAACTCCGAGGTCGCACTACGGTGACAAAAGGGCAAATATCCCACTCCTCACTGCAACACGACCCCGCAATCCCACTTTCGATTCCCGGCATTTTCACTCATGTGAGCGTTTGCGGTTTAGGGTTTTCGTTCTTCTAATATAGACCCAGAAAAATGCATGCTAAAGCAAAACCTTTTCAAAGTTTATAAGAGCAGTATTTAAAATGTGTTCCTGATGTTGAACCTTTGTTCCCCTATTATTTTTGTTTTTCTCCAGACAGAGCAGAACAGTGCTGCATCTTTAGCCTTCTTATGTTTTTGTAAAACTCTGTACAAAAAGAAAACATTTGTTAAGAGAAGAATGATACGCCTACCAAATAAAACTCATACATAATGATCATTACAGATAACCTCTGCTAACCATGATTCAAACTGCATTTGTGTAATGCACATGCAGAGACCTGAAGGGTTAGGCACCATCACATCTATTGTGAAGAGCATAGTTTAACCAGCATATCTGTACCTCAAAGCAATGTGTCAGATAAAGTCTGTATAATTCTGAGCTAGAGCAGTAAGTGTTACATTAACCTGAGGAGGCGTGGGCTGCCGCAAGCTAAGGGTTATGGATGAATTGTGCTAATTCTGCAGAAGTATTTCAAGGTGTTTCAAAGATGTTCAACTTTTTAGAGCTGTCACTAACATTCATGGAAAGATACATCTTAAAACAAAGAAACTGTGTTCATTTTTACTTACTTGTCTGATACATCTGTCATGAACCTAATGCCAAAAAGTGTTATAGGTTCATAGGTTCATAGGTTCTATTATATTCTGCATAAAATACTACAGCTGTATATTTAAGCAATAACTGACAATGTGGTGTGGTATATTGAAGATTTATCCATGGTTGGCATGGTTTAATCATGAGGACGAAGCCCGAGTGATTAAATAAAGCCAACCGTGGGTAAATTTCAATATACCATAACAACAGAGTCAGTTATTGCTATTATACAATGACATTATTTAAGAAAAAAAAACTTACTTTTCTTAAATAATGTCTTTGTATAATGGCACATTACTGTTCTTCAGTGGCTGGTGGTATACTGCTTCCTTGTGTTGATGTACTGTGCATGCATATGGGACTTGCGTTCCCACGCATACCCAGTACATCAATGCTTTGAAACAGAAGCGACAGACAAAAGAAAGTCTCCATTGCTTCGTTTTTGTTTTCTTTTTTTTTTAATTAAAAAAATACTTTAGGGCAGTTCATGGGTAGGAGAGGGAGAGCATGGAAGAAATACAAGGGATATCAGGTACGTGTGTTTAATTTTAAATATCGTACCTGATTTCCCTAGTATTTTATCCAAACTGCCTCTCTGGTATGTCCAGAGTAAGGGCTAAAGACTTTATTTTTATTTTTTAAGAAATAAAAATTTACCAGCGGAAAGAAGTCTGGGTGACCGGTCCTTTTTCCATTGGTATATTGTGGAATTTACAATGGGTATGCAGGTTGGGCTGGCCAATCATGTTTTGAAATATTAATGGGGAGTCATTGTAGGGTCTATATCACATCATCAAACTTGTATAAGTTCAAACGATGTAATATTGAACCCCAAAGTCCGAAACCGCACAATAATGAATACATAGAACAGCGTTTTTTTTCCCAGGGAAAAAAAATCACTGTTCCCTAACAAAAAAAAAAAAACATAAACCTTAAACTAAAACTAAAGTGGGGGGCTTCACCCCCCCACACCCCCAACATGGGAGGGCTGTGCTCCCCACATCCCCCTACTTAAATATACAAACTCCGAGATCGCACCACAGTGGAGGAAATAGCAAAGCCACGAAAAGGGCCCACCGATTTTTCCCTGGGAAAAAGATCGATGTGCCGTGGCTTTGCTATTTTTGAATTTCGGACTTTTGGACTCAATATTACATCGTTCAAACTTATACAAGTTTGACGATGTGATATAGACCCGTCATTGTATAATAGGATATATATTATACTGGAAACCATCTCTTTAGTCGAATGTTCAGAATACCAAACATTTCTAATGCAGGCACAAGCTGCTGAATAGTTACATAAACCCTGATTGAAGGCATAATTTACTGGGAGGTCACAATACAGTGGGAATTGGGAATTTGCCCTTTCCCCACTGTTGTACAATCTCAAAGTTGGTAGCAAGGGATGTAGGAGGTTGCAGGAGGAGCTCAAAAATGTTTTATTTATTTATTTATTTATTTAAAGGGGTCTTTTGACTCTTGCTCTTTATGCTTGATTTTTATGAGTGTTCTACTAGCAGTAGTGCATTCATTATGGCAAGGTCTCCTACAAATCTCTGTCTCCCATATTTTCAGTAAGCCAACTAGTTTACTAAAATTAATTGATTTAATCAGTAACCATTTGAAATGTCAGGACCCGCTACAGTAAGTCCTGAAATATGGCGTCTGAATGGCAGAAAGAACAATTTTACATATACTAAGTCCGAAAAGCCATTTCTTAGAATATGCCCTTTTCTCCAATGTATATCAATCTCAGAGTTGGTATATATAAGTTCAGGGCAGTGTGGGGGCTTGCCCTCCATATTGGGGGGGGGTGCAGGGCTTGCTCCCCCCTGCAAAAAATAGGTTTGAAGAAGAAAAGAGATTTTCTAGGTTCAATCTTTTTTTTTTTTTTTGCTTGCTGTTGTTCGGCATTTCAAGTGCTGACATTTCAGTATGGAGATGATTAGTCAGCTCACCATAAAAACGTAAATTCAATGTTCGTTGAAGGGCTGCAAACTTCACTCATCCCTCATGGGGGGATGCCACCTGCCACAGCACTATGGCTGCAAAAATGAAGGTAAAAGAGAAACGGCGAGAAAGGATGGCAACAATTAAGTGAGGAGTAGCTCTGTTGACATCTCAGCAAAACAATGGGAAACATAGTTGGGGAATTGTAGAATTTATGAATTCTAACTTAGTGAGCTGGAGATAATTGGGCTATATTTTCTAGACATGTATGAAAGTAATTGCAAAATTGTCAGATTTATCTTGCATGCAAGAGCCTGTAGAGATGTAAAGACATTTGATTTGTGTTTTATGGCCAGGTATAATACTGCCCCTGCAGTGAGGGCAAAAACTTTGCTAGATGTTAATATAACTGCGGGCAGTATGGGAAGGTGTCATCATCATAATAAATCCATTTTTTCCAAATTTCTACATTGGGTTGGGGTGCTGTATTAACTCTTGCCATCTGTATCTCTCTCTCAATTCAGTGTCACACACTTACCTTCTTCAGTGGTCATGCCTGACTGTGGCAGATCTTCTTTCATGCAATTCATCCATCCTTTGCTGCACACCCTTGTTTCCTCTTGCTTTCTTTCTGTCTCTCCCAAATCCTCTTCACCAGATTGTCTTATGCTTCCCTGCACTTGTATCCAAACCACTGTACTTTGGTCATTTTTACTTTTTCTACAATTTGAGCTACATTGGCTTCTGTTCTGATGTCCTCATTTCTTCATCTGTCCCACAGTGTGCATATCTCCATCCCCTCTAGCATTCTCAGCTTCTCTGATTTCACTGCTCATGTTTCTGTACCATACAGTAGTACTGGTTGCACCACTGTTTTGTACACCTTACTTTTCAGTAATTTGGGCATTTGTCTGTCACACTGTATCCCTGACACTGTCTGCCAGTTGGCTACAAGCCTTCTCACTCTAGCTTTGGCCTCCACATTTAGACTTTCTTTCGCCTCAACACCCCCTCCCACATACTTAAGGCTGTTAACCTATACCACTATTTTTAATCTTCTATCACAGTTTCATCTTCTCCTGATTTCTCTCATTTGCTGCCATAACAAATATCTTTTTAGTACTCCTTCTTCCATGAGCCTTCACTTTTGCATTCTGTCCCCTATCATTTGCTGAAGTTCTAGTTCGAAGTCTGCCTGTAATGTTACGTCATCTGCATGCAGTAGCTTTGTTTATCTGTCCCCTTCGATATGTTTGCTAATTTAGTCAGTCACTAGTATCAACAGGAGGGGTCACTGAGATAAGTCCTGATGCACACTCATTCCCACTGGGAACCATTTTTGCACTTGTCACAGTGGAGCTTTGTACATAGCTTGCACTAATTCTACCAATGTTTCTGGGACTTCAAATTGTTGCAGACCAGCCCAAATCAGCTTTCTTGGGACATTGTCATATGCTATGTCCAAGTCTAGGAATGCTCATTTGGACTCTTTACTCATCTCTAGCTTCTTCTTGCCATTTGTGATGGTTGGGCACCGGGCCAGCAACTCGACACTGCAAAATTTTAACTGCCAATCAATCTGCAAACCGGTGATCTGCTGTGGTTATCCCTAATGGGAGAACCCCTTTGTGAGCCTGAACATTGTTTGTACTTGTGGCAGTGGAGCCTTGTACATAGCTTGCACTAATTCTACCAATGTTTCTGAGACTTCAAATCATTGCAGGCCAGCCCAAATCAGCTTTCTTAGGACATTGTCATATGCTTTCTCCAAGTCTAGGAATGCTCCCCTAATGGGAGAAGCTGAAAGAAAATGTTACTCATCTCTATCTTCTTCTTAACTATCTGCCTCACTGCGAACATCTGGTCATTTGTGCACCATCCTGATCTGAATCCTAACTGCTCATCTCCTATCTTACTTTTTACTACTTTGTCTATTCATTTATCAACCTATCACTTTCGTACAGTGTGAAAGGAGCTTGATACCTCTATACTCCTCAGAGTTGTGAATGTCACCTTTGTTCTTGTACTCTGGCACTAGAATGCTTATTCTCCAATCATCTGGGATGTGTCTTTCTCTCCATACTGCTAAGAATACCCTCTGGAGCCATTTCTCCCCCTACCTCCCCCAACATCTTTATCATATCTATTGTTACCTCATGTGACCTCAGCTGAGCCGGCTGCTTTCCCTGACTTCATTTTCCTTAGTGTTACTTTACTTCTTCTAGAGTGGGCTTTACTTTCCTATTCACTGTAGGTTGTGTTTGGAACAGTAAAACTTCTTTGGAGTTTTCTTCATTCAGAAGCTGCTGTAAACATTCCTTCCATCTCCCATTGATGTCCTGTGAACTGGTGAGATGGTTGTTTCTGGAATAACTTACATAACACGTCTTAGGCATAGACCAACTAGGTGGCTGTCTAGTGCTCCACTCTAGCGGGGGCACTTTTCCAGTAATCTGGATGGTGAAGGTAGACCTGGATGGGGACACTGAGTAGTGTCGGGGGGTGCTGTGGAGACCTTTTGCCTAGGGCACCAGCTGACCAAAAGCCAGCCTTGATCACTTATGAAGGGTGCCTGATGACTTTCCTCTTTATCTTTCTGTCTTTGTCTTGCAACCTGATAGAGTTTCTTTGTGCCATCTGTCAAGTCACTTTCTAGAAGCTGGTAGAGTGCCTCTGATGCTTTGTTCTTTGCTTTTGTAGCTGTTCTCTCTTTGATAACCAACCAGTATTTCTTCTTTACCTTTACATTTTTTTTTCAGTCTCACACATTTTCCTGCATGCTTCTTTCTTTTACTAACTTCCTGGACTTCTACATTCCACCACCAGCATTCTTTACATAGCACATTTCCATACCTGACTCGGTTGCATATCTGTTCTATAGTCCTCAGTCAAGCTGTTTTGAGATGCTGCCATTCTTTTTTCACCTGCACCTATTTCCTCTTCTTCCTGAGGGGATAGAAACCTGAGCATTTCCTTGATCTCTTGTGATTT
This sequence comes from Protopterus annectens, assembly GCF_019279795.1. Lineage (NCBI taxonomy): Eukaryota > Metazoa > Chordata > Ceratodontiformes > Protopteridae > Protopterus > Protopterus annectens. The sequence goes on from NC_056744.1 coordinate 917,168,809, forward strand.
GGCTCCAGGTATTAATCCTAGTCTCTGTTGAGCTTAGAGCCTTCTCTGGGTACTGCAACTGACTGGGACTACCAGTGGTTTATGCTGTGGGTCAACCATTTCACTGGGGATGGTTTTGTAATTTCTGATTCTATCTCAGTGCCCCTTGCTGAACCATGTGTTGGCCACCACCAAGCCATTTGCCAGACAGAAGTCTAGAAAGTCCTTTCCTTCATAGGTTCATAGGTAGGTACTAGGCTATCAGCCTAAGGGTCTAAGTAAGCCTAGCCAACAAGGTTACCTGGCTTATGCCACCCAAGAAAGTTAATTTCCTGTGCCCCTGTCGAGCAGAGCCACAGAAGTGATCCCCGGGGTATAGGTTCATAGGTAGGTATTTATTCCTGTTGTCTCTGTGGACCTAGGTAGCCCTCATATCTTGTTCTGTGTGTCCCGATATGAGCATTCATATCAGACATTATCAACACCAACTCATGATGCCCTGCTTTATCTAGTAGGTCCTTCAACTGCTGCTGGAATGTAGTATTTTTTCTAATTATCACAACTCTATTTTGGAGCATAGACTGAGATTATGAATACTACCAATCTTTGCAATAGTGTCTAATTGCTATGAGTCTATCACTAATTCTGATTCATAGGTTCATAGGTTTGTAGGTTCATAGGTTCGTACTAGGCTATCTGCCCTAGGGCATTTATAAGCCTAGCCAGACCTGTGTGTGGCTTTCACCACCCCTTAGGATGAGAATACTATGCCCTTTTAGGGTTTAGTTTACTGTGCCTCTGTCTAGTAGTGACACAGAGATGACCCCCGGGGTAAACCTACGATCTCCCATCCACTCGTCAAGATTTCTCTTGAATAGAGTTAGTGAAGGGCTCTGCCTAACATGGATTGGGATTCTGTTCCAGAGTGTAGGGAGCCTCTGGGTTATGAATCTGTCCCTCCAGCATGTCCTATTTATTTCTGTGTTGAGGTTTAAGTCTCTTGCTCTCGTGGCTCTGATGGATTTGGATTTTCTGAGGTGGAGCATGTCCATTAATTCCGGATTGGACATGGCCTTGTACGTCAGGCACAGGTCACCTCTGAGTAGGTGGTATGTGACTGAATAGAGCTGGAGTTTTTTCAGTCGGGCAGCATATGACATATGTTTAAGACCCTTTATCCTCTTGGTGAGGAACTTTTGGGGTCTTTCCAACTGCTGCAGGTGTCGGGTAAGATACATCCCAAATGGGGCATTGTACTCAATCATTGGCCTGATAAGAGAAGAGTACAGGTGCACAATGACCTCTCTTGATCTAGATGTGAAACCCTTCATGATAAGGTGGGCAATATAGAAGGTCTTCTTAACCACTTTGGCAATGTGAGTGTCAAATGAGAGGTTACTGTCAACCTGGGTCCCTAGGTCCCTGATTACCTCTTCCGATTTAATGGATTACCACCTATGTGGTAATTTGTGGGTACCTTGTTTTTCCCAAAGGGTATGACTATACATTTTTTTGGCGTTCAGCTTAAGGCCATGGCTCTGGCACCAATTATCCGTTTCTATGAGGCCTCTCTGAAGGATGTTTGTGTCCGCTGGAGTATCAATTATGGTGCCCAGTTTGCAGTCATCTGCAAACTTTGTCAGCCACAATCCCCCTATGTTTGCCTGTACCTCGGAAAAATAAATGCTGAACAAGAGGGGTCCCAGGACTGAGCCCTGTGGGACACCGCTTGTGACTGGCTTAGAGTCGGACATAGCTCCAGCAACTCTGACCCTGTGGGTTCTGTCCTTGAGCCAGTTTGCAACCCATCTTGTGACATATGGGTTTACATTTAAGCTGGTGAGTTTGTCTATGATGCCCGAGTGGGGTATTGTGTCAAAGGCTTTTGCAAGGTCAAGGTAGGCTGTGTGAACTGCCTTACCCTCATCAATGGCCTTAGTGACTGTTTCAAAAAAGTCGACCAAGTTCAAAAGGCAGGATCTGCCCTTGACAAAGCCAAATTGGGTAGGATCCAATGTCTGTAGGTCCCCAATGTCTTTGTTTATGAGTTCCATAATGATCCTCTCCATAGCTTTGCAGACCAGGCTCGTCAAGCTTATGGGGCGGTAATTTCCAGGGTCCGTAGAAGCACCGCCTTTGTGAAGTGGGACCACTGTTGCCGTACGCCACTCTTTGGGTAAGTATCCTGTAGTAAGGCTAAGACTAAACAGCAGCCTTATGTGTGGGTTTAGTTCCTCTTGGAGTTCATGTAGCACACAGCATGGGACACCGTCCGGTCCCATTGATGCTGTGTTTTTAGCTTTAGAGAGGGTGGCTCTCACCTGGGCATCTGAGATGTTAGGGAGGCTACACTCTGCTGGGATAGTTATTTCTCCTTTTGGGGGTGAGGGGGAGGAGAAATTTGCACTGAACCTGTCTGCCAGAATGTTGGCAATGTCAGTGGGTTCAGTGTATTTTGTGTCATTTTGGACTAACTCTGAGCATATCTGGGAGTTTCCACCCAGGTTTCTAACATAGCTAAAGAAGGCCTTGTGATTGTCTTTTTTTGTGATTTTTCTCTCAAAGTTGGCCTTGGATGATTTTATGAGTGATCATAGTTTTTTGCTAGTACTGATCAGAGATGCCTTCCCTTTTAGGGATTTTGCTCTGTCATATAGTAGCTTCCTCCTCCTGTTGTAAAGTTTGTTTATGGCTGGGGTCCACCAGACCGGGCGCCTGCCTTTGGGGGAATGGGTCTTGGTTTTATTTGGGATTGCATGATCCATGCATTCTTGAAGGTGCCCGTAGAAGGCATTTGCAAAGGATTCAGCAGTGTGGGTTGTGGTTTCCACTGGCCCAGGGGCCTTGAAGGATACCACTTCAGTCTTAAGAAGTGTGAAGTTGGCTTTTGAGAAGTTCTTCACTGTGGTCTTTTGTGCAGGGGGTGGGGGCGGGATGTGGATTTCCAGTGAGATTAATTTATGGTCTGATCTTACCAAAGAGGGATATACTTCCGGTGTGGAGCATTTTGTCCCCATGTTTGTGATGATCAGGTCTAGTATATTGTCTCCTCTCGTGGGAATGGTGACTAGTTGTTCCATTGCATTTGAGTTTATGAATTCTAGGAACCTTTGGGCTAGGGTGTTGGGGCTTGAGTAATGTTCCCAGTCTATGTTTGGGTAGTTGAAGTCTCCCAATATGATGGTATTTGGAGAGACATTCATACTCTCCAGTGTCTTCAGGAAGGCTGTGTGGGGTTCCTGAGTTTGAGAGGGTGGTCTGTAGCATGCTACAAACTGTAAGGCAGTTTTGCCTATGGTTAGTTGCACCTGGATGGTCTCCGATGCTTCGTGCGTTGCCACTAACCTGGAGGTGTGGGCATCTTTGATGAATATGGATACTCCCCCTCCTTTTGTGGTTCGGTCCAAGTTTTGGGGCCGGAAAGCATGATATGAGGTAAAACCTGATAGTGCTGGGGTGCTCTCAGGAGCCTTGAACCAGGTTTCAGTCACTGCACAGACATCGATGTTCTCCATACTGAGGAGGGCTTCGAGGGGGTGCATCTTGAGGTTTAGACTTCTGGCATTGAGCAGCATTACCCTTAGTTTTTTTCCACTTGTGCTTTCTAGGGAGGTAGGTTTGTCATTTGAGCCTTGCCTAAAAAAGGCACTATGGGGTGGCAAGAGCCTGACATTGGATCCCCTTAGAATGACACCAGTAATTAAGCCAATTGTTAAAACTGATCATTTTGTCTTTGTACTGTGGCATCATTCTTGGTGAGGGTAAGATGCTGCTCAGGGTCAGGGTCATACCGGCCTGGGCTACATAATCAGAGAGCTCCTCTATGTCTCTTTTCATGTAGTCCAGGGAGGTACGTCTCAGGTCGTTCACACCGGCATGTACAATGACTGAGTCATATTTGTACTTGCTGTGGAGTGACTTGAGTGCTTGTGTTATGTGGCGGATTCTAGCTCCTGACAGGCAGCTTACTGTGACCTTTTCCTTGTTCAGTCTGGTGAGCGGGACGTCAGTGTGTCTGACTATGGAGTCACCTATTACAAGTGTGTCTGGCATGTTGTTTGGCCTTAAGGGCTGTGACTGTTTAGCACACTGACTTTGTGAGCTATGTATTGCATGTGCTATATCTTGAGGTGGTGGTTGCTTAGGTGTCCGCTTTGGAGGCCTCTGTTGTTTTGGTAGATTTTTAATCAGTGCCTCTGAGTATGTTTTTGTGTGTTTATGTGTTTGGTTTGCAGTTGTGATAGTTCTATGTGAGACCGGGTTTGTGGTGTGCGTGGTTACCTTCTCCTCCTGACTGGTCTTGCCAGTACTGAATTGAGAGAGCTCAGCCTCCAGTTTGGCTATATAGTTGCATCTCTCGCATATATTTGTATTTGTTGGGAGGAGGAGAGGGTTGTCTGTGTACATGAGGCAATTGTAACATTGCCTCAAGATTCCCAGATTCACCAGCTGAACAGGAGAGGACGCCAGCAACTGACCCTTCGACATGCTAGAAATAATGAAAAAGATTGCTGTGTAACTGAGTCAGAAAGGACCTATAGGGAAATGGGTACTCAAGGAAATTTAGGTGAATGAAGTACTTTCTTTTGTTTAAGAGTGCTTTACCTGTATAAAAATGCTTTAGGAGCAAGTGCTGAGCTTTTCAGATAGAGTATAGGCAGTTTAGATTGCAAGTAGAACAGTTCTAAGGGAAAAATTGAAGAGCAGACTTTACGGAGCCAGAAATAGTTTAAACTTGATTAACCGGCGCTGCCCTATGCTGCTCTATGAGCAACTTCACGCTAAAACGCGCTAAAGCGCGCAAAAACGGGCTTTATAGCAGGGGGTTGAAAAGAGCCAGGAATTGACCCAAAATGGCCAATAAACTACAAGTTGCTGGGCTGGAACCAATCCTCTAGGGACAAATAGGTTGCTCAGTGCTCCCCACTCCCACTGGTGAACAAAGAAGCTTCCTCTTATCCAAATAAGGATATGGATAGCACAGGAACTAAGACAAAGCCCAGAGATCAGCAAAATCTGAAGACTGGACTATTCTAGTTCAGAAAAGCGGGAAAACAAGGATATTTTTTATGTTTTTTTTTCACAGAGAAGAGAGAAAAAGGTACAGTAACAAACAGTAAATGCTATAAAACGGCTAGCGCACTTGAGTGAGTTAGCCTAACAATTAAATTAAACAAAAAATAACTTTTTAAAGTGCTAACAGTATAAATTCAACACAAGTACAGTAGAAACAATATGCAGAGCTGTTTTTTAAGCGAAATGCAGTCGAGATGCAGTAATTTAAGTGAAAGCCAGAAAAAATACTTATAAATCCACTAATTCTGATGACACTCCTCAATGTCTTCTGAAGACACTCTCAAACCACAATTCCCTCACTACTGGTTATCTGTTTTCTCCTGAGTAGTAGTATCTAGAACCCAAGGCATGTGGCTTTGCTGCACTGCCCTACCATCTTGTCTCTTGACTACACAGGATGTCCAGCCTCCTCCTAACAATCATGTCATCCATTTCTAAGCTGCATCTTGTCAGTGAACCTACAATATACAATCGTAGCAATCTTTAGTTCATATCTGTCTAATTGGTTTTATGTTTAGTTTTCTCTCAACAGAGCTATCGTAGGTAACCCAGGCTGGGCAAAATGGTCAGCTCTATGCATGGGAAAAGGAACCTCATGTTGTTAGCAAAGTACGCCAGCGGAGCCAGTACATATCTATATGTACAGTCATTGAGGACCATTCACCTGCAATGCCAGTGTTGTTTAGGTTTATGTTACCATCTATATGAAATAAAATAACCTTTTCAAATACATACAGGTATTTCTTCTGCTTTACTGAAATCATTCTTCAAATATATACCGATATTTCTTCAGACTTACTAAAGGCTGTATTTATCCAGTGCTGTTATAGACCAGTAGCAAGATATACTGTTAAATCCAACCATAAACAAAATACTTGCTCCCACAGTATGTAGTTTTATCATCATGTTGTATAAATGGGGTCCTTAATAAATGGAACCTTAAGGTAACCTACTAGCTCTGCCATCAGCCTAGTTCTTAAGGGCAAAACAGAAATTGGGTTCCTCCCCTTAAAAATAGACTGGAGAATGGCATACCTCAGTCTAACATATTACAGTAATCCTTGTTATCAAGACCCCATTTTCCTACCAGAACAGCAAAGGAAAAATGACTGATTCAGTCTTCTCCAACCTGCACTACATCCATTAACCACTTGTTGCTCCTAGACTACTATGTATCCTTCACTAAAGCCACCTCATCAGCCCTCAATTTGGACTTCTGCAGTGGTGTGTCCATCCTTCATACCTCCTCAGATGATGGCAGAATATATAGCACTTTGAGTGTCACAGAGGTTTTTCTACACAAAATACTACCCTTTAGGGTGATAAAGGCTCGACATACCAAACCACCCATGGCCCAAATTATGTCTGCTTCCAGAATTTTTAACCTCTAGTGTGACCTAAATAAGAGGATTGCTTGGCTTGTATGCTAGAAGTTGCGGTGAGGTAAAAGCAGATGTATACCTTCCCCTGTGCAGAATCTCATTCCTTAACTCACTTGTCAAAGCATGCCTAATTCTTGCCTTAACTCTGCTTGTCTTCCATGTCCAACCAAACTAATTAGGCATGTAACAAAAAACATAAAACAGAAGAGACATTTAGTTTAATAAGAGCTATCTTGCCCAGCAGAGGTAATCCAAGTTTGTGCCCAGCATGGATCAATAGGAACACTTTGGACCATATCGGGGCTAAATTCAAACTAACCATTCTGTCAAAATCTGAGTGCAAAATAATACCTAGATACCTGGAGGGGAAGGAGTAGTGACACCATTCAAAAGGACAGATATGGCATATTCATTATAACCCCTTGGCTGCTGGGTTCAGTGCAAATCCTATTTATATATAGCCCTGATGACTAACAAAATACTCAAACAGAGCCAGAGCATGTGGTAGTGCTCAACAATGGGTATTGGATGAGAATGGTACAAATGTCCACTTTGGTCACCACCTCAAGCATATATCAGCCAGATGTGCAGGCTCCTAAACTGACCTCCTGCATAGTGGTTCAAGATGAGTAATACAAGGCATATGGAGTACCGTGCCTCATGCATCTCTGCAGTCTGATTGGCTGGAATAAGACAGAGTTGATTAGTACCCCAGCAAAAACTTGTATAATGCTTAGACCATGCTCAAAAAAAAAACTCCTGTGATGAACACCATGTTTTCCTAGAACCATTCACAGGTACCACCAACAAATGGTATTGAAAACCTTTTTAGAATTTATGACGTTACCCATTGCTAGTTCTGGGACTCTAGTTAACCAAGTTTGCCAATTAGTGTAAACTAAGTGTTAAACATGCATCTCCTTCTTATGTTCAGAAGCTACAGAATGAGCTTTCACATGTTAATAGCTGGTTGATTGACAATGGCCTAAAATGAAATGCTGAAAAATGCAATATTGTTACATTTAGCAAACAAATCCTCCACCCCCTTCATAGTATAGAAAACACTCCACTAGAAAATGGAGAAGTTTCGATAAACTTTAAAACACGTGCAAATAACCCCTTCTTGTTTGACCATCATGTTATGACACTCATCAGGAAATCCTTCTATCTGGCACAGCTAATCATAAAAGGTATTTCCATAAGGTCCAAAGAAGTCCTAATCCCTTTATGTTCTGCACTGATCAGGCCCATTGTAGAATACAGTGCTCCTTTTTGGAGCAGTTAGAGAGACTCCAAAGGTTCCTGATAAAGATCATGGGACTAAAGGACTTGAGCTACCAAAAGAGGCTGGAGGCATTGTCCCTGTATTCAGAGTCCTACAGACTCATTAGGAATGATCTGTGTTTTGCCTTCCAGACTTTAGGGATTCTGTAGTCCAAGACCTTTTCTTTATCCACATATCAAACAGTCTGGTGAACACTGTAACTTGAGATTTTAAACCTGCTTCGGCAAATAAACAAATCACAGTGGAGAAACAAATGTGTCATGTAACGACTACCCTGTTTCTCTGCAACAAATTTCCTCTCCAACTCAAGCACTGTGGTACACTGTCTTCATTTAAAAAACAATTTGACATCTGGATAGTTTTTCATAAATTCAGCTGAGGTAGGATTATCCTACCTCTCCTTGGCAATATGGAAGTGGCCACATGGCATAAGTGTTCTGTATATTATATATTATATATTCTATTATTCTAAGTAGCCAAGGTCCTTATGTGATCTGCACTGGATAGGGATGATCAACTCTGTCAGGATTTTCTTCAGCCTATCTTCTAGGATATGAGCATAAATCTTAACATCTGCATCTTTCCTAGCCTTTATAACACTGTTATGATAGATTAATGAAATAAAGGCTTAATGATGCCCTTCTGAGCAAAAACCATATGCAGACACCACAAAGGTTGACTGACTTAACTACTTCCTCCACACAGCTCAGTTGTACCAATGCTTTTTGATGGGGATTGAATACTGCCAGGAGATCAGACTTGTCTAGAAAGTCAATCACCCTATTAATTCAATTGCCCACAATAGAGGTATACTACATATATAAAGACTCATTAAAGTCCTGAAAGTCTGCATTTATCCCAGGAGAGTTGGTTAGGTGGAGGCGGCTGCTATAACACTGATCACCCATATAGCCTGATCTTCTTTGTCCAGTAATCATGAAGCTTCCTTGGCTTATTACCCAAAGCCCCTGAATAGGTGGCCATGTACTTCACGTGCAGATGGACAAGGGACTACTATTTTTTTGAATTTCTCCAAATGTTTTGGTTTCTAAAATTGTGATGGGAATGGATTCTATTCCTAAGTCAAGATATGACTTAGATTTCATTAAATAAGTACTGTTTCAATCTTTCATGTTAGCCAAGAGTGCTATTCTCAGCACCCACATTGTACCCAGAATTGCCTCCTTTTGCAGTTCATATTTAAGTACGATGGCAAGTCCTTTTTATTAGTCATGTTCTCCTCCTACTATTGTAACTGTCTGGGTATCTTTCTTCCACATTGCTCTCATTTCTGTTTGCAAATCCTAATATTTTATGACTTTATGTCACTCAATACATAAAACACTATAATTGCTGGGTATAGTCACCTGTCAGGTTTCTAAATATAGAAACCGGATGTAATTAATTATTTATAGGTGTGTTTAAGCATGTTTGCACAGCACAGTGCTCACCAATGCTAAAAGGTAGTCTAATAGTATATATGAAGGTATACTAGCTCTTATAACATCCAACTAGCTAAATGGGTAGAGTTACGGTCTTATGTGTAGTAGGTCTTGGGTTTGAGTCCATAACAGGCAAAATATGGCTGCAATTAATGTACAATATTTCTTTAATTTTATTACAGTATTGTGAATTTTGGCATTACTGTGGTCTGCTAAGCACTGCTCATTCATGGTAAGCAGTGTTTAAACATGGTAATGGCTACCAATGTTTGCCTGGTGCTAAGCCTCACTAAAACCATGGTTCTGCAACTTTTCACTCTGCTTGGCTTTGCTTAGCTGATCTGTGCACTGCTAAGCAATGAAGTGCTTTTTTTGAATGTTGCTGAATAACGTGTAAGGGTGGAAAAACAGCCTATATTAAGCCCAATATGTGGGAATTCTTCAACAGACTTTGGAGTTCAATCAACTGTTGGTATGGATGGCAGTGTTGGCAAAGGTGTGTGCTTCTGGGAGCAGCAGTGGGGCATTTATGAGTCCAGGGTCATGGTTGAGCTCTTATTAAAAACCATAAAGCCCGGATAATGCAGGGCAGATTCCAGGGCTCAGAGTGTAAGGCAGAGGCCTGGGACAGGTTGGCCAGGGAACTCACCAGTGTTACTGGCATCCCTTGCACAGGTTTAACAGTGTCATCACCATTTTGATGACCTGAAAAGGAAGAAGGGGGGGCCCTGGATACATGAGCCTGGGAAACTTGATTTGGTAATGCTTCACAAGTATGTAAGTATGTCTTCTTCTGTCTAACCAAAACGCAAGCTGAAGGTCTGCAAAACCGGTATGTATAATGGTGTGCTTCTCTCTCTACAGCTGCAGCTGAGAGGGATCACAATGTAGAGTCCCATGTCAGGCATCTGGCCAGGTTGCACCGTGAGCGTGGTAAGTAGGAATTAGTATGCCAACTGTAGTGCAATAAGAAAGAAAGGATAAAGCATTTACTGCAATAAAGTATACACAAGAAAAACTGTACTGCAATAAATGGGCATGTAGAACTGTAGTGCAATGAATGGGCAATTAGAGCTGTAGTGCAATAAATAAGAACTGTATTTCAATAAAGCATTAACAATACCAATAACAGTAAGCAAGATGTTGTTCAGCAGGACTGTGTTTTGTCAAAACCATTGCAGTAGATCTGTATGCATTGATTGTCCATGGTAAGGTTGCTGCAGTCAAGTGTAACAGTGTAATAGCTGTAGCCAGCACATCTAATGGTCTTCAAACTATATTGCTCAACTCATAGTACTGTCCAAAGCTATTTCCAGTTCATTCGCAAATATTGTGTGTGGACTTTACAGATATGTCAAACCAATAACAATAAAATGTGTTCACTAGCATTGTTGATTCTAAACTACAGCTTTTTTCATATATTCAGTATGGCTGTATTCTGCGCATGTGTATTCTACTGTCACTGCAGTCTACTTTAACATTGGAAAAGCATCAGAATGGCAGAGGAATGTCCTTTAACTTGTATTGCTCAGTTCATAATATAGTTCCAGGTGATCTCCAGGCAAGTATCAGTCACTCAATAGTCAACAGTGACTCAGTAGCTCAGTCTGTTAAATGCTTTATTTACAGTACATTTTGCCACACATAGCCCTGGGTTCGACTCTAGTGGTATATAGCACTAAACTTTCAATATCAGTCATGTAATGCTCACATTTTTTCTCTCATCAGGAACACAACAAATATATGGGTGAGGTGGTCCATATTATGAGCAGATAGTGTGTTTAGATTTCACAGAATGTTAACATCAATACCAAGAATGTGTTCATTAGCATTGTTGAGTCATACATAAAGCTGTGTAATCCCAGTATAGCTGTATCCTTTGCATGTTTGTACTAATTTGTTGCAGTCAATTGTTACATTATTTGCAAATGTCCCCTGCAGTCATAGCTCTTGGGTTATACTCCCATGCCTGACAGCAAAGGCATAATGGCTGTCTTTTTTACTTACTGTACACAAACATGCCGCTCAAGTGTCACAATTTCTCATAATGTAATTAAAACTGCCTAATCCATCTGTCTCATGATTAGCAGATATATTATTACCTGCAATGCAATGTATTACCAAATCCATTTACAGAACACCTGGGTAGTTATGTAAGTCCACATTATGTGAAACTGTTCTATGTAGTGGTGTACCTGCATTTGTTACTTCTTGGCCCATACTGACTCATGCTAAGAGCTTGAGAGGTATGTATGTGCTACATCAGTTATATGAGAATTGTAGTCACTCTACTCAAACATGACACTACATACCTGTAGATGTTTATTGTGGGATGTAATCTGCAATGTCAGTAATGGAATTTTTCTCTTTCTCTCTCCCCACACCTTATCTTCATTTATTCATTACTGCTATTTATTATTATGATTTAATAATAACATATTTTGTTAAACTAACTATATAATGGACAATGTGGTTGATTATCGTTATGTTTTATTATGATGCAATATAAACATATTTGTTAAACTAACTGTTTTGTTGGTCCTATGGTTTACTTTTTACTGGCATGCTGTTACCATACTAACTGTTATGTTACTTAATGTTGTGTTGCACATGTTATACATTAATATGTATTTGGATGAATAAATATGATGTTTGACTCTGTTAGTGATAACATTGGTTTGGTTATTACTAATCATAACTTATTGCTATACCTCATTTCTCACAGCACGTCAAGGTAGGCCAGTTCCGGCTTATCCCCCTACTTTGCCTCAACAGGCCGTGCCACCAGGTCCCAGCACATCTGGGGCCCAGACTGGTGGTGCCCCATCTGCTGCCCCTGCAATACATGTGGAGTTGGGTAGTACCGCCCAGAGGACAGGACCCGGCCCTCTTCTGGGAGAAGTGGCAGAGGAGGTATTGTCACCCATATGGAGCTGCTGGTCTTGGTGTGCAGGATAGCCCACCGTGACTATGACCACCACCTGCCCTGGATTAAGGCCATGCTGGCCACCCTGATTTGGCAGCCTCACCCTGGTGCCCAACCTCCAGCACAGCCACCCTCAGGGCATTGATGGAGCAGGGTCAACAGTCCCATGGGTGGGGACGTGAGTCACACTGCTGCTGTCTGGAGGCACATGGAACTTAGATTCCACAACACCCTCCCTATCTAAGGTGTTTACCCCCTCATGTGTCACACAGTGCCTCTGTCTGCTGTTTTGTCTGTTTGCAAATACATCCACACCTCCCCAACTTAACTCCCCCACAATTACTTATGTCCCATCCACAACATTCCAGTCTCACCTTAAAAAAAAATGGGCACCTGTCTCAAAAGAAAAATATTGTCCCATACATAGCTCTCCATTTCGCACACGTGTCCACTGGATGCACATAATTCAGTCCAATTGGCTTGACAATGCAGTTATGTTGTCCTCACCCCTCTCTCTGGGGTTTGAGAATCCATATTCATCTACAAATTCTGTCAAAGTGCACAGTTGTTGCTGTATATGAAATGGATAGCTATGGTTCTTGCCTACACCCTTCCTGCACATCCCTCCCTGCCTTTCACTATGTTTTTCCCTCTGCTTGCCCCCATTTCTCCACTTTCCTATCTCCCCTTTTTTCTTTCCTTTATGTTTTTTTTAGCTAACATCTGCATGATGCACCACATTGTGCAGCTTTGCTAAGCTCAGCTAAATAGAGATATAATGACTATATGTGTTTCTAACATTATAAGACACATGTACAAAATAAACACCTCTGCTGTGTTTGAAACCCAAGCCCATCACACCTGCAGCATACTGCATTAACCTGCCATGTCACTCAACTCTTACTTAAAACAGGTGGTTTAAACAAGACATAGTAATTGCCATTTGCAGTCATTAAACATGTTTCAGTGGAGCTGCACTCTGCACTGCACAGCACAAACTGGAATAAAAAGTCATGGAAAAACTGGGAGTGTACCTTGGACTCTGGTGCAATAGTACAGCACTAGACAGCCAAAAACATGATAATGGATATAACTGAGGCCTGTGATAGCAGGTAAATGTGCTCTTTTAGCAGAAACATGTAGAAAGTCACCTGCTAAGGCATTCATGGCAAAATACATATTCAGCTGGGACTCTGGTGCAGAAGGGATGTAGTAAATGTATGCCACAGCCTGTATGTGTGCACATATATCTTGCAAATACACCCACTGTAGCATTGACTCAGTAGCTCAGTCTATTAAATGACATGCATGTAGGGCATTTTACCACACACAGGCCTGGGTTCAAATCCAGTGTTGTGTTGCATTTCAATTACATTATTGTGAAGACAGCAATTAATGAATAACTCATGCACTCAATTCTTCACACAAAGCATTGCAAAGTAAATAACTGCTTTTCACTGCTGGACATCACAGGCCTTGCAGGTTGATAAATACATCACATATCCATATAGTATTACTATATGTCACCTAGTACTCTGTTATTGACACAGTTGCCTAACATACGTACCCTAAACACATGCCATAATTGGAGTGTCAGGGGTACTCTCACACTGGCTCTGCCTCTACAACAAGGCTGACACAGATGACACAGATACACCTACAGCTTGTTGTCCTCCAAAGTGTTCACACTCACTGCCTATGTCTATTACCTGCAGCAGCAGCTGCAGCCTGTGGTACACATAGCTCTATGTAAAGGTTTCTGTACAGACCTACCCTCTGCAATGATGTAGTCTCTTCACCCCAGTAATGTCCATCTCAAAAGCTACTAAAGGGGCCCTGCTCTACATAGGTTCATAGGTTCATAGTTTCATACTAGGCTATCTGCCCTAGGGCATTTATAAGCCTAGCCAGAGTGTGTTTGGCTTTCGCCACCCATTTTAAATTAATTTTGCTATGCCCTTTTTCGAGGTTAGTATACTGTGCCTCTGTCTAACAGTGACACAGAAGTGATACCCGGGGTAAAACTACGATCTCCCATCCACTCATCAAGATTCCTCTTGAAGAGAGTCAATGAGGGACTCTGCCTAACCTGGACTGGGATTTTATTCCAGAGTGAAGGGAGCCTCTGGGTTATGAATCTGTCCCTCCAGCATGTCCTATTTATTTCAGTGCTGAGGTTCAAGTCTCTCGAGCACGTAGCTCGATGGGATTTGGATTTTCTGAGGTGCAGCATGTCCATTAATTACAGGTTGGACATGGCTTTATATATCAGGCACAGATCGCCTCTGAGCAGGTGGTATGCCATTGAGTAGAGCTGGAGTTTCTTTAACCGGGCAGCATATGGCATCTGTTTGAGCCCTTTGATCCTCTTGGTGAGGTACTTTTGGGGTCTTTCCAGTTGCTGCAGGTATCTGGTAAGGTACATCCCAAAAGGGGCATTGTACTCAATTATGGGCCTGATGAGGGATGAGTAAAGAGGCACGATGACCTCCCTGATCTAGATGTGAATCCCTTCATGATTAGGTGGGCTATATAAAATGTTTTTTTAACCACTTTGGCCACGTGGTTGTCAAATGAGAGATTGCTATCAACTTGTGTCCACAGGTCCCTAATTACTTCTTCTGTACTTAATGGATTACCACCTATGTGGTAATTTGTGGGCACTTTGTTTTTGCCAAAGGGGATGACTATACACTTTTTGGCGTTTAGCTTGAGGCCATGGCTCTGGCACCAGTTGTCTGTTTCTATGAGGCCCTTTTGGAGGATGCTTGTGTCGGCTGGAGAGTCGATTATGGTGCCCAGTTTGCAGTCATCTGCGAACTTGGTCAGCCACAGTCCTTCCATGTTGGCCTGTACCTCTGAGAAATATATACCGAACAAGAGAGGTCCCAGGACTGAGCCTTGTGGGACGCCACTTGTAACTGGTTTGGAGTCTGACATGGCTCAAGCAATTCTAACCATGTGGGTTCTGTCCTTGAGCCAGTTTGCAGCCCATCTAGTGACATAGGGGTTTATATTTAAGCTGGTGAGCTTATCTATAATGCCCGAGTGGGGTATTGTATCAAAGGCTTTTGCGAGGTCCAGGTAGGCTGTGTGGACCACCTTCCCCTCGTCAATGGCCTTGGTGACTGTTTCAAAGAAATCAACCAGGTTTAAGAGGCAGGATCTGCCCTTAACAAAGCCGAACTGGGTAGGATCCAGTGTCTGTAGGTCCCCAATATCTTTATTTACGAGGTCCATGATGATCCTTTCCATAGCTTTGCAGACCAAGCTAGTCAGGCTTATGGGGCAATAGTTTCCAGGATCCGGTGAGGCACCACCTTTGTGGAGAGGGACCACTGTTGCTGTACACCACTCTTTGGGTACATATCCTGTAGTAAGGCTGAGATTGAACAGTAGTTTTATGTTTGGGTTTAGCTCTTCTTGGAGTTCATGTAGGATGCAGCCCGGGACACCGTCTGGTCCCATTGATGCTGTGTTTTTTGCTTTGGAGAGGGCAGCTCTTACCTGAGCATCTGAGATGTCAGGGGGGCAGCACTCTTCTGGGATAGATATTTGCCCTTTTGGTGGGGAGGGGGGGAGAAGTTTGCGCTGAACCTGTCAGCTAGGATGTTGGCAATGTCTGTGGGTTCGGTGTATTTTTTGTCATTTTGGACTAATTCTGAGCATATCTGGGAATTCCCACCCAGTTCCTAACATAACTAAAGAAAGACTTGTGATTATCCTTAGTGTCCTGTGCAATTTGTCTCTCGAAGCTGGCCTTAGACGATTTTATGAGTGCCCATAGTTTTTTGCTAATACTGATCAGAGATGCCTTCCCTTTTTGGGATTTTGCTCTATCATGTAGTAGCTTCCTCCTTCTATTGTATAGTTTGTTTATGGCTGGGGTCCACCAGACAAGACATCTGCCTTTGGAGGATTGGGTCTTGGTTTTATTTGGGATTGCATGATCCATGCATTCCTGAAGGTGTTCATAGAATGCGTTTATAAAGGATTATGTAGTCTGGGCCGTATTTTCCACAGGCCCGGGGGCTTTGAAGGATTCCACCTCGGTTTTGAGGAGTGTTAAATTTGCTTTAGAGAAGTTTTTCACTGTGGTTTTCAGGGCAGGGGTTGGAGTTGGGATGTGAATATCCAGTGAGATTAGTTTATCATCTGATCTTACCAGTGAGGGATACACTTCTGGTCTGGAGCATAGAGTCCCCATGTTGGTGATGATCAGGCCCAGTATGTTTTCCCCTCTTGTGGGAGTGGTAACAAGTTATTCCATAGCATTTGAGTTTATAAATTCTAGGAACCTTTAGGCTAGGGTGTTGGAGCTAGAGTAATGCTCCCAGTCTATGTTTGGGTAGTTAAAGTCACCCAATATAATGGTGTTTGGAGAGACCTTCATATTTTCCAGTGTTCTCAGGAAGGCCGAGTGGGGTTTCTGGGTTTGGGAGGGTGGTCTGCAGCACGCTATAAACTGGAAGGCAGTTTTACCCACTGTTAGTTGCACATGGATAGTCTCTGATGCTTCGTGCTGTGCCACCAACCTGGAAGTGTGGTTATCTTTGACGAATATTGATACTCCCCCTCCTTTTGTGGTTCGGTCCAAGTTTTGGGGCCGAAAAGCATGGTATGAGGTATAACCTGGTAGTGCTGGGGTGCTCTCAGGAGCCTTGAACCAGGTTTCTGTTACTGCACAGATATCGATGTTCTCCATGCTAAGGAGAGTTTCGAGTGCGTGCATTTTGAGGTGCATCATGAAGGCCTTATATATTGCACAGTGGTCGCATGGCATTGGCTAATGATACTGCAACTCAGCCATTCTGGCTGCAATTAGCATATCAGAGTCAAGATTGGCTTAGAGGCAATTACCTACTAATGAGCAGCATGTTAAAATGCAAGTAGCTGGTTATTCACAAACATTCTGTAGGAGCCTTCCCTCACATGGAGCACACCTTTGTGACACAGTAGTAGTAGTAACACATTTCAACAGAGTACTGCAATCCACCAGGTATGTAACTATTTTTTGTATATAACAGGATGCAGATGGGAGGGTAGAGGTATGGGGAATAGAGAGTACAGCAGTATGCCTGTCTTAGACCTGTGATAATGACATGTCATTGATACCCTGCTGTCTTACACATACAGGGAAGTACAATATATCAGGGTTGCTTTGTCTTTTGTCATTGTGGCACACTGGTGTTGTTGGAGTCCTGATATAGTGGTTGTAATAGCACACTGCTATTTGTCTGACACTGGTCTTATGACATATTATTGGGTGGCTGGCCTTAGGGGACACACCACAGTGGACCAGAGTGCTGGTTGTATGATCATACAGCAGAATCTGTCATGGCACACAGGGAACTACCTCGCTAATAATACTATGTCGGGTGTCTCCACGCAAGTAGTATGTTGTCACACTGTGGAGTATGGCATGTATGAGCAAGCAGTGAATGGTGCCAGCCATTTTGTTCTTGCTGTTTCTGTACATTTATTTTATTTTATTTTATTTACATTTGTTTATCGGGAAATTCCGACTGGACACAGGTCCTTTTTCAGCGGATGCCCGGGGAGAAAAGCGATCATGTACATGATAAATAGATATACAAAGTTGCAGCAATAGTAAACAACATTACAGGTCATTGTCTTTAATACAATAACAAGATATTGATTATCAACAGTATATTCAGTAAATGTTGCAAGTTAAGATAGTTTCTTGTCATTTATAATATTAGTAACAAAGTTGTCAGACAAGACTTTAAAGTATGTAAAGACAACTAGCTAATTCTGACTGTGGTTAGTAGTGGCGGTAGTATAGTTGGGTTAAGAGTCTCGATGGGGGGAGTAAGGGTGGGTGTGTTAGTCTGGATTAAAACAAGGACAAATCCAGTGCAAATTTAAGTGGAATTTGAGTGCAGTCTTGAAAAGGCTGCTGGAAGGTAGTGTAGTTATAGAGGGTGGAAGATTGTTCCAATGTTTAGATATGGTACATGAAAATATGGCTTCTCCTACTGGGTTTTTGGGTTTGATAACAGTGAGTTGATTTTTGTTGCTTGATCTTAGGGGCCTAGTGGAGTGATAGGGTTGGAGAAGGGTTTGAAGGGAAGGGATGTTATGGGGGTGGTTAGTAAGTTTATGAGCAAGGGTGAGTTGATTAAAGTGAATGAGTTGTGGGAGCTCGAGCCAGTTTAGTTCTTTAAGGGAGATACAGTGGTGGCTGCGGTAGGAGGTTCCAGTGGCAAATTTAGCAATTTTGTTGTAACAAGCATCCAGCTTGTGTAGGTCTGTCTGTCTAAGGTTGGTAAGTATGGGGGATGCATAGAGTAGGGGATATCCCTGTATTTGATCCTGTAATGTGTTTCGCTTTTGGTGTGTTTCAGAACTAATGTATCACAGAAGGCACGCCCTCTTCTCAGATGCAGAGAATGAACTTATACTTCAAGGACTATGGCAGCATCATCACATCCTCCTATCCAGGGGAAGGCATAACAAGGAACAGTGAGCTGTATTTTGGGAAGACCTTGTCCAGGATGTGAATGAGACTGGCCACCAGGACAGGGCACATGAGCAAGTTTGACACTGCACTATAAACATGGTGAATGCTGCACGACGAAGGGCAGCTGATGTAGCCAGGGATACTGCTGTCACTGGTAGACAGCCTGCAATGAAACAACCACTCACAGTCACTGAGGAATTCCTGGTGAACCTAGGGACATATGACAGCTCCCAGGCATCCATCACACCAGACATTGTGGAGGTGGGTGCCACAGTGTCCAAGTGTCCACAGCAGTGGAGCGTGCAGGTAAGCCTACTGTGATCACTATTGCAACACTGTAGTAGTCATTCTGTGAGGCTGTACATACCTTTACATGGATGTCAGGTCTATGTGCTGTGGGGGGGGGGGTTAGCTCAGTTATACACTCATACTCAGAATGTCAGCAATACATCAAGTAACACAGTAGCTACTGTATGTGTGAGATATATGCAGTATTCCCTTGTTGTGCTGCAACATGCAGTGGTACTGAAATTACCTCACCCTCAACTTTTTACAGGTCTGTAAAAGAGTTACACAAGGCCATGGTCCTGCTTCTGGTAAGCTTGATACTATTTTGTTATAGAACTTACATATGCTATTAAGGATGAGGGCCAGGATAATACCCTATGTACAGGTAATGTTTTGTATAACCAGAGTAGAATGTCTGTATGTTCGAAGAACAGTTACCTAAGTTTTCTAGAGTGGGTAATCACAGCAGTGTAGTTGAACAAGCAGAAACACTTTTGCAGTTATAGTTCAGAGCAAATAAGCATCCTGGTATACATGAGGCAATTCATCTGACATGCCTTGTACATACAGAAAGGTAG
The DNA here is from genome assembly GCF_019279795.1 of Protopterus annectens. NCBI lineage: Eukaryota > Metazoa > Chordata > Ceratodontiformes > Protopteridae > Protopterus > Protopterus annectens. Next base: position 917,188,249 of record NC_056744.1, read on the forward strand.
ATGGTACATACCTTAGTCATTGAAACTTTAATTGGTATATATTTCTTAAGATAGGTGTACTGGGTTTTATGTGCAGTGTTATCAGGTATAGTGTCATATTGCATACCTAAAAGCTACATTGTACTTGGCAAGTGTTATGTGATTTACCTGATGTGCATGTTATAAAGGCCTTGAGTCAAATGTGTATGCTGTTGTGATGAAGTCTGTTGTGCATGAAAGCAGAGATGAGCGCAGAAACGAGAGGATGTCAGAGTGGCAATGCATTTGTGGATCCCCATTATTATGACTCTGTGGATTTTCCATACATAATAGTGCAGGTAGTAATGTACTGCTTTTGTCTTGGTTTCCACAGGTGACTAGGGGGGTTGGGGTTGGGGTCTGTCTCCCACACCACCTGATGTCAGTGTCTCTTCAGACTCTGATGATGATGGTGGCCACAGTGAAGCACAGGGTGGGGTTCTCAGGGGCTGAATCTGTCCCAGGGGTTGACAACTCTCTTCTGTCCCAATTGTCACTGCACACAGTAATTATTCCCATACATACCCAGTTCCCTCAGGCCTTGCATATGGGACAGTCAGATGGTGGAGCCATTGAACAGGCCAGTGTGGCAACTACATCATCAGTGAGTGGAGACACTGGCTTTAGCCAGAGAACTGATGAGGTCCCACACAGGTGGATTGACATGGGTGCTCATAGGAGGACTGCTGTCTGTCCACCACCTGTTGCAGGTGTCACATCACAGGCCACTCAGCGCACGTTTTGGGCCATCATGGCTGGAGGCACAGGCATGTTCTGAATGGAACACCAGATGTATACTTAGGGTTATGGATGCAGCACAGTCTGACATCCATGACTGCCTCCATCACACTGTATACACCCTGGATTGGTTCACTGATGCAGTCGACAGACGGTGGGTTCTGTCTTGATGTGTGGTTGGAGCTGGGTTTCATATCCGTGGGTGTAGGTCAGCAACACCATCTGCTGAGAGTCCATGCGGCCATGCACAGTTACTCTCCTGTAGTGGCAGTACATCCAGTACTACAGAAGGGAGTATGCTGTCCATACCACAATGTGGCAGACCATGGGCATGTGGTCCTGAGCATTCCCTGTGGAGAACATGGTCCCAGCAGACAGCAGTCACTGTCAGGTACTAGCACCACATCTGATCTTGGGCATGGTGTTGTCAGTGCAACTCCTGGCAGAGCCAGTTCCCATATTCAGGGCTGGAGACAGTGAACTGTCAACTCTACCATGTATGGTCTACAGCTCTCCAACATAAACATGTGTAGGGCTAGAACTGAACTTGACTGTGTACACGTGCACACACACCACTGTCACATGGAAGTCACCTACAGACACACACAGCACCTCTCCATACCCCATCTATCCAGTTCCTCTTCCTGACTCACACACATGCTGACAATCGTTTGGGCCAGCCTAAGCCTTCATTACCCCCACACATCACCCTGTACATGTGATGATACCTGTGCCACATCCCTTTCATCCTTTCCATCGATGCAGGGGAATGAAGCTATGTGTCTGATGCACAGGATGACTATATTACTTGACATGTGCTTGTGTAATGCAGTACAGTAGAGAGTCAATTATCTGAACAGTCAATAATCAGAACCAGCCTTCCATAGCTTTCGGGTAGGAAAAATCATAAAGTCTGTATATGTAAGCATTATACGTATTCACTTGAGCATGCTTTTTGAGATTGTAGCCAGCTCATGTGTATAAAATATTCTTTATTGTCCACTGGAATCACTGAATGCCTGAAAAAGTATATTCCTGCATGTCAAAAAAAACAAGATTTTTAGATGTTTTTTTTATCCAGTTCATTTATATGTTTGATTATCCAAACAGTTTGATTATCCGAACCTTAGGTCCCAATTAGTTTGGATAATTGACTCTCTACTGTTTTTGCCATGCCACTTGTAGTGGTCACTAACATACACTGTATGCTGGCATGAGTATGCAACATACTTTTGTGGACCTTATGTTGCATGATGTTGTACTGGCAGTATTGTTACACACTGACAGGTATGTCACAGACCTGTGTATGTTTCTGTTCCAGGAATCTGAGGGGATAACTTATGGACACATGGCGGCAGTAAAGCGTCACAGCATGACATGGCAGCACAGCAGAAATATGACTTCAGCAAGGTACAGCAGTATACATGCATGGCTCCATAAAGTCACATCTGTATGACAGTCTACCAAGGACAATGGCGGCAGTCAGCATACTCATGCATTCATAATTTGTGATAAGTTCTGCTGCAGGGCAAGGTGTGACCTTGCTGGAGTGCATATGCTGCCTATCTGTAGGAAGCATAGTAGATGGATGACTCACTGTAAGGTCATTAACCTAATATGTGATGTTAGTACTACATGCTTGTAACATATTGTGCCTAATGGTACACATAGCACCTCAGTGTACCTCAGCACATGCTATCTGTTTGATTGGCTGGGTGGCTGTCATCTCAACACACGGTGTCTGCCTGAATCCCTCTTTGACTGGGGCAGTATGTGCTGGTCTTGTACTGAGGCGTATACAGATGTCTCTAATTGTGAGGGCTGTATGGCCATTATGCTAGTTAAGTTCACATGTGCTATGATCCCATAACTTGATGTATACTGCTGTAACAGCCTCACACACAAACATGGCCCCATTCAGGCTAGCACCATTTCCACTCACTGCATACAGGACACACCATGGCACACACACATACTGCATGTTGGCTGCATGTAGATTAGAACACTTACCTATGTACTGGTACACACTACAGATCACAGTACCCAATGCATGTAGCACAACTCATGTCTGCTAGTACTATCAATTTAGAAGATATAATGCTTGTTGATATAAGCAAGCCTTGTTGTGGTCAGTCATTTGTGGGGGGCACATCACCAGCTACAAGTAAACTGATGCAAAACCCTGTCTCTGTCTACTTGACATAGGTTATCAGATGTATGCCATATAGATATACACAAGCACCATGTTGGGCAGAGTGGGATTAGAACCCCTACCTATCTAGGCTTATACACTATATATCACACAATGTATTGCATGAACCGCAGTTTAAGTCTTGCAACTACACTGTCAGCTGGTAGTCTTAAGGTGGCAGACATCATCAGGTCTTGTAGAATATGGCAATGTAGAAGCCAGCAGCAAGCTATGGACCCAAAAAGTGTACAACCATTGCAGGTGGATAGCCCATGAGGGCATGTGCATTGTTTTGCATGGGTACACACACACACACACACACACACACACACACACACACACACACACACACACACACACACACACACACACACACACACACACACACACACACACACACACACACACACACACACACACACACACACACACACACACACACACACACATGCACACACGCACTAACATATGCACCAAGTAGCCTGGAGTGAGATTACAACCCCTACTTATCTAGTATTACACACTATAAATTACAGTAATCTCACGTGCCATGGCTTAAATCTTGTTACTGCACTGTCAGCTGGTAGTTTTAACATGGCTGACATAATCAGGCCTTGTAGAATAGGGCAGTGTGGAAGACAGCAGCAAGTTACAGACCCAAAAAGAGCATAACCATTGCAGGTGGATAGCCCATGAGGGCATGCCCATTGTTTTGGAAGGGTATGTATACACACACACTGACACACACACACACACACACACACACACACACACTCCCAATCACACACACACATGCACATACACACACACACACACACACACACACACACACACACACACACACACATGAAGTGGGCCGCAGTGAGGTTAGAACCCATACCTATCTATGCTTATACACTATAGATCACAGTATTTATCACATGCACCACAGGCTAAGTCTGTTATATAGATATATGATTGCAGGCACAATACTTGTGCATTACACAAACTAGGCTTGTGTTGAACAGCATCTGTGGCCTGCAGAGTGATATTGGTTCATACTGTTATCTCCATCTAGTATCCTAGTAGTGAGATAACTGATGGTATCCTAGCTATGTGTGTACAGTTACCAGTATGGCCATATGTGGCTGCTTGCAGTTAGATATGTGACACTGTGGGTATGGATAATGTGTCCTGTCCATACATGCATTGACAACATTATACATTACACCACCTGGTCACCTATGTCTCTGTCTATGTGGTGATGTCCAGCAGGCATAGGGGTCTGTAGGTAATTGGATTATGTACTGTTGCACCCTTAGTTTGTATCCTTTGAACAACATTATGGCTGTATGATAGTGCAGTTTACTTACCGTTATTAGGGTATGTCAGAGAATGCAGACATCCACACACATATTTCTGTATATAACAGGGATGTATATAGAAATGTAACTGTGTGTGTATGATATGTATATGTGTTCTGTAGATATATGGGAGGAGTCTATGTATGATTTTAATATATATAACTATATATATATATATATATATATATATATATATATATATATATATATATATATATATATATATATATATATACATATATATATATATATATATATATATATATATATATCTTTGACACTGCATAGTGATAGCTACACTATGCATGTGAGAGAGAGATACTGACAAACAAATATGTATACAGTATATGTATAATAATATTGTAAAGTCATTTCAATGAAGGGTCAACAGAATTCTGTTCGTTTTACTAAGTTTATGGGCATGCCCAGTGGGACTGTCAGTACTTATAATGTGACTCCAGGCCACACCTACCTGTATTCCAGTCTGGGATTTTGTATGTTACAGACATTAACATCCGCCCCTGTTTCTGCAGTACTGCACTTCATTTAAAATGTCCACAGCAGTCCCCAGCTGTCTGCTGTACTAAATATGTGACTGGAGTTAGTAATATTACACCACCAACAGACTGACAATCTGCATATCTCTCAACTGTCCTGATTTTCACAGATTGTCCAGAGTTTTGCCTCATAACTTTGGTCTGTTCCTCACACATTTTTGGTCTTCTGTTTTTTTATTGTATGTTGACATCAATACATTCTACTTACTAAAGACAAACAATTCTGTATCAGACTTTATATCCATCCGAATATATGTACTACTGCAACACCTTTACTTCCAGCAAAGTTTATGTGACCAATATTTAAACTCTGTCCCTAAGTTTGGGCCTTTGTCCCCCCAATCTTTCTGTCTTTGTCCAGATTTCTTACACTAAGAGGTTGGGAGGTATGACATTCTGTAAAAACACCAACATACTATTACCTCACATGCAAAAGTGAATAATTCCAGATTAGAACCATCAATACCATCACCCATGCTTTCTTCCCTAGTCCACTGAGCCACACAGTTTGGTAGGCAGAGAGGGGTCAGCCATCACACAGTCAACAGCATACATATGTACATTATTCTGCATGAAGAGAGACATACAATGTGTGAGTGTTATCTGTGCTACAGCCCTGGGATTGCCTGGTCCACTGCTATACCATAGCAGATTTTCTGTTAAAGTGGTTATACGGGTACACTGCTGTGTTAGGGGTTGGGGAACAACAGCACATGATCAGCTTGGGTAGACAGTTGTCCAAATATCATGTGTGCCCAGTGTTTAACATCTCCCTTGCCTGATGTCATGAATATTCCAAACATGAGGCCTAGTGAAAATTAAGGAACACATACTATTGGACTAAGTATCAGTTGTCCTATGTGGATGTTAATTCTGACCAAATAGCCCACTATATTTTCTTGCATAACAGCATCGGATCCATACATACAATGTCTTATTATAGTAATCCTTACAATTAGTGTGTAGGTTAGAGACTTACCTTGAGAATGCAGCAGTTGACAGAACTGTAGTTCAGGGATGACTCTGTACGATGCAAACAGTATACACCCAATACACGGATAGGTACAGGTTGTGTGGGTTGCCTGGCATCAGCTATTTTATTATATGTATGTGGGAGTAAGATATCAGTCCCTGGGGCCCTAGGTTGTCAGTGTATGTGCTATGTGTTGTCTATTAACCAAGTCATGCCTACATCTGCCTACAGGGACATCATTGAGGGCTCCTCCTCCAAGTCCTCCGATGAGTATGGCTGTGGTGACCTAGACACTGGTGGGGGGGGGGGGGCAGTGTATCCCTTCCTTATGCTTATCCTGCCTCAGCTGCTTCCACAGGATCATATTTTGTAGCATGGCACATACTGTAAACATGTGTGCACATGTGGCTGGAGAGTACTGCAGGCCTCCACCAGATATATCAAGACACTGGAACCGTGACTTCAGGAACCCAAACACACTCTCTATGATGTTCCTAGTTTGTGCATGTGCCTCATTATGACGCTCTGTGTGTGTGCATTTCTGATGGGTGTCATCATCCATGGTTCCACTACATAGCCAGCATCCCCTACTAAATGGTTGTATGAGATGTCCCTCCTAGCAAACATCTGGTACATCTGTAATGCATGCCAGATATGGGAGCTGTGATAGCTGCCAGGGCTGCCAGCACACCCATTCATGATAATGTCCTGAGCTTTGCACATGACCTGGCAGTTGATGGAGTGGTACCCCTTGTGGTGAAAGTAGATTCTAATCTCCTCACTGGGTGGTGTCTAGATGTGTATATGAGTGCAATCTATGGTACCCAGTACCTCTGGGTAATGAGCTACATGGTAGAAGAGTTGCATATTTCTTTCCCTCGCCTCAGGTGTGAGGGGAAAAGAAATGTGCTCACTGGCATGTGGTAGAGCGGCATCCAGGAACTAGTGGAGTACCCCAGATGCTGATACCTGTGAGATCCCCATCATGTCCCCAGTTGGTCTTTGGAAGGTACCTGTGGCTATTATCCTAAGGGCTACACATACCTTTGCTTCCACTGGGATGGGTTCCCCTCTGTTGGCGCTATGCCTGAGTTGAACATGGCAGAGCTCAGTGAATTCTTGTAGTATGTCCCTATCCACTCTGTAGTGCTCTACAATCTCCAGCTCATGTAGCTCCTAAAAGGTTACCCTGGGCCTGAACACTCTCCTCCTTCTCTGCCTAGGCCTATTGTCAGCAGCAGCAGTAGCACTGACTTCATCATCTAACACATACAAATGTAGCAGACCTGCAGCAGCCCCTAGCATTCTTTCAGTTAAAATTCCCAAGCCTGTACTCCAGTGGTGCAAAGTATGGAGGGAAAATCAATGTAGGGTGTATGCATACTTTATAGTGCTCTACTGTAGGTGCTGCCTGCATGATTGGCTACCTATGATGCAGTACACCTGCCTAATATATTGTTGATATCATTTAATGGCCCTAGTTGAAGTTAAGCAAGGATCAACACTAATTAATACATCATTGGCCTTTTAGATTCTCTGAGCACTGCGGCGCACCGCACAAACGTAAACCCTATAGATAAAGACTGCTTAGCCATCAGTGCACCCCCACAAAACTTCCAACTCACCACAGTGGCATACCACACAAACATGCAGAAACATGTGCACCATAGGTAAACAAAGATTAGACATCAATGAACACCCCCCCCCCAGCCTTCCACACTCAGCATGGTGGCATGCAGTGGAAACAGGAGGAGCTAACTCCAATCAGCTTAAAAGTTATCGGATACACCCTTTCTTGTCAGCTACCTCCTCTGTGGACACCTTTATGGTTCTGTGCCTATACAGAGGTGATATGCAGACACGATTACCCCATTATGCTATTCAGTATCTCCACCTCATTTGTATTGGGATCCATGTTCACAACCTGGATACTACACGCTTCCAAGCCCTTCCACCTTAGCAAGCGCAACAGTTCACCATTGTAGATACTGCACACAGGGTCATGTGATCCATTTCTGTCTCATAATATTAATGTTTGATTTTTCCAGGGTTTTTTTTTTAATAAGGCATGTTTGCGCAATGTGGCACACCGTGCAAACATGCTAAGATTATTAAAAAAAATGTTATTTTAATATATTTACTGTAAATTTTGAAACACACAGATGATAGTTTTGCTTATATATGTGTGTGCTATGACATATATGTCTATATACCTACATTTTACAGCCCCTTTTGTTTGTCTATAGTCCTTTACACAGAATTTTTCATAGTGTACACTACGGACACTGACACAGGGTCTACAGAGCTGCCTATCAGCTTGCTGGATTGCTCTGGACTGCTTATGAGGTGATTTGCATGCCACAGAAGTTTCCATGTTGGTGTGCTCTTGTGCACTGCTTAGCAGCACTTAATGAATCTAAAAATGTTTGCGAGCATGTAAGCATCACAGCGTAATACCTACACAAAAAAAGATGTGTAGGCTTTATTAAAATCCCCTCGTAACCTTTTTGTTTGACCATATTTTTGCCAAACAAAATCAGTATGCATAGACCAGCCTTTCATACTAACACCAGTGTATAGTCCACTGCCTGCCAAAAAGATAACATATTTACATTTTTTTGCAATTTGCACCATTTATCAGATATTATAAATCTAATGAAGTGTGTTTTCAGCAGAGGAGTTTGAAGAAAAGCTTTCAGGAAGCAAGTTGTTTCCTGGCTTAAAGATCTAAGGAAAAAAAAGTGTTAATTAGCTGTTCAGGACTGAATTAATTAAATTCACTTTACCTTAGCCATTCCTGTGTCAAATCTTGGTCAGCTTTCTACACATGCCACTATATTTGCAGACTTTCCAGACGTAGCTCTCAACATCTTAGAGCAAAGCCATAAATAAAAGTGGGACAAAAGCCCCAAAATAGGAACAATTTTTAAATATTGCTCTTACAAACTTAGAAAGTTGATAAAATAACAGGTTTTATATTAGAATGGATTTTCTGAATGGTGAGAAGTCTGAAACTCAAATGCCTGTCATTATTTTTTAACTTCAGTCTTTAATGATTTGCCACTAATTTACCAGAAACCACAATTTTTTGAAAAAACAACCAAAAATATAAGGCAAAAATCTGGTCATTCTAAGAAAATCTGTACAGTTGAAAGGTATGTTTCCAGTTTTCTTTCATTTTCCTCTGGTCATTGTCTTTATATTCTTTATTTTGTTTAGTGACAGTTTCTGCTGCTGTCTGATTTTCATCTACGTTTAATTTGATATCCATTTCCACTCCATTGCAAAATGCTTCTTCTCTTCATGCTTTAAAACATTCACTATGTTTAGATTAGACAAGTTCAACAAATACATATGCAGTCTGACAGTTGCAGGGATGTATAATCTTGGTATGATCCTTATATACATATACATATATATATATATATATATATATATATATATATATACACACACACACACACACACACACACACACACACACACACACAACACACACACACACATATATATATATATATATATATATATATATATAAATCATTTGATAAGCATGAAGCATTTGCTTGCTTTCTTGTCCAATTGATTGAGTGCTATTTGGGAATAGCCAATCATACTAAAGCTGTAAGTTAGAACAGGAAGTACAAATTGATTTAAAGCTTGGACTTTATACCTAGATGTCAAGACAGTTTCAATATTAGCTTCAGTTTTCTGAAGTATTGCTTACTGAGCTCTGTTCTCATCTGTTCATATTTTTTTACCAACCCTTTATCCATTCATCTGTTCACAAAAGTTTATATATTCCCTTTTTCTGTTTCCTTTATGTTGTTTTCCAGTCCCAAGTTGATATTCTCTTGTGCTGCAGTTTTCCTTTTATAAATGTTGCATTTGAACATTTATGAAGACCAAATGTCATTCTTCTATCATCTGAGAAAGTTTTAATCATGTGTAGTTGTGCTTTCAGATCCTAATCCAATGAAATCTGCAATTTTAAATTATCCATAAAAAATAGATAACATGTCTTTGACAAGGCAGATGTCTGGGAGTTAAGCTGCTACCATAGCCTAATCTATTAAGTAAATAGCTTAATGAGATTAAAGACAAGACAGAACACCAACGGTGACAAAATATCACCATCGCCTCACAGCAAGACGTTGTCCCATTCGATTCTCAGCTAGAGCGTCTTCTGTGTGGAGGCATACGTGAATGGGCATGCCTTCATTGAAGGTTGTGCGTCAGGGCTGGTAACTCAGCACGTAAAAATCCACTACCAAACATTAGCGGACCGGGATATGCCGAAAGACACAACAACATAATAATAATTTCCCTTTATCATGGTTTAGCTATAAAGTGGTTTGGTACTATTTCCTAGTCACTGCAATCTAATTGATCAATGCAGTGTGTATCTTATACATGTGTAGAATTCAATTATTCATGAATGTAGGATGCTGTTGAATGCTTTTTAGTACTCTATCTATGCCATACTTAGCCTCTTCCTCTTTTTACAGCTCTCTATTATGGCTTTGTTTACTAATAGATAATCCTTTGTTCCATATGAATGTTTTATTACCTTTTTGCCCTATTGCCATAATTGGATTTTATTCTAGATGGCTATAAACTCTGTCTGCATCAATTCCAGTGTATCAATTATATATTGTTAGAAGGCAAGTTATTGGTCTAGTGTTCTTAGGATGGCTTGCAGGTTCACTTTCATGGAGAAGTATAATTTTTCCTGTTGTTAACCAGGTTGTTGTCTGTTTGGGATGTGCATATATGTAGTTTTTAATCAGGGCTAAATCTTTATATGAAAATACTATTAGCTTTAGCCAGAAGTTGCATACTATATCTGGGCCCAGATTGTTCCATTTAGGAGCTTTTCTTAATTTTGTCTCAGTTTCTTTGGCTGTTACTTCACCTCATTTCATATCGCCTATATCAGAGGGTCTTACTGTTTCTTTTAATTCTTCTTCCCAGCATGCTAAGCCCTATGACAGCTCATCTATACTCATGCAGCAAAATCTTACTTTTAAAATGGAAGGTCTTAAACACCTGAAGTCTTTCAGCCACTGCTGCCTATAACTATTGCTTCTCCCTGTTCATCCTTCCCAGTAATAAAACTTGTGCAGATTTCATAATTCCAACTTACAACACTCCTACCACACCAAACTAAGATGCTGATTCAAAGGGTTTACAGCCAAAAACATCTCCAGTCCTTTCTAATGAAACTTCCTAATTTCCATGCATAAGCGTCAATGAGTCTAACCAGCAATGACACTGAGAATTAATTTTATCATGAAGAGCCGACATTAGTTTCATTGCTAAATGGTCTGATCATGGGTAACCAACAATTTCAGAGCCTTGCAAGACTGGTAGGACCTCTTTGAAAACCAAACAACAAATAAGCGGGTTTATTGAGTGTTATACGGGTGTTTTGAACTATCCTTAGGACATATTGTAGCAAATGACATGCATCAACATGCATCAACAAGGCTGCATTCATACATGTCATAAAGCAACACTTTCTATGATTTAATATGTCTCTCACTATGTGGTATTGACCTATCCCTAAATGAATCCAGCACCATATTGAAGTTTCCCACAATCACAGTGACATTAAATGCATGCTTTATATTCAATAAAGAAGCAAAGAAGTCAGAAAGGAAAGAGGCCGAAAGCATATTTTCCCCATACAGACTCGCTATAGTAACTGTCCTGTGTGGGGTAGAGTAAACTGATCATAGTTCCTATTTGTTTCTAACTTTAAGGGATTCCACCAGTTGTCACCGCATTATATCATTCACCATACTGGCTAAACCTGTCCTGAGTAACCTACCATGTTTCCTAGAAGCTTGTACTTCTGAAAACAAGCAACACCTACCTTAACTTTTTCAATTACTATAATAACATTTTATGTTTAACTGAGACTTGTCTGGAACTGGCCACACTGGAAACTCCACTTTCTCTACAGACCTTTGCCATATTGTCACAGAATGTTGCCTACTTCTACCATGTCTCCATCCTCCCTACACTTGGAAAAATACTGGAAAAATGAATCTACAGCCAACTGTCCACTTACATCCAACAGTATCACCTCATCACTTTTAAACAGCATGGATTCTGGGCTAGCCAGGCCACATTGACAGCACTATGGTTACTTACAGGTGAAATCCTTCTTGACATAGATAAAGGAAACCTTTTAAGAACTTTCTTCATTGACCTTATTAAGTTTTTGATCTTATTGACCACCTTGTACTCCTTCATGCCCTCCAAGAAACTGGGGTTAGCACCTACACTATCACCTGGTCCTAACATTTCTTAGCAAATGGGCATTTTAGAGTTCAAATAGGATCATTCCTTCCACCTCCTGCAATCTCTACCAAAGGAGTACCCCAAGGATCCATACTCACCCCTCTGTGGTTTTCAATTTTTATTAACAAATTACCATCTGACTTCCCTAACTTTACTATCACTGTTCATGCAGATGACATAGCCAGTGTCTTACATTAAACCCAAACAAAACAAAAAGTATGATATTTGGAGCCTCAGAAAAGTTGAAAAAAATCTCCAAACAAATCTCAATATTGCAGATCTCAGTGGTTACCAGCAGAATCAACCACATCTTTAAATACTTAGGTATATGTTCAGCTTCCAAAACCACATTAAAAACACCAGGAAAAAAAGATCAGTTATCTTTTATTCTGGCCCTGGAAAATGTTTCCCTTTCACCCCAGACCAGTTATAGCAGCATTAGGCAAAGGACTTCGCCTTGCTCCCCATCATAGCCAAAGCATCTGAAAAAATCTCATCCACTCTATCATCCATTGAAAACAAAATCTGCTGATAATTCTCTGATACCCCCCAAGAGGAACACTGCACTTCCTTCTCCAAAACAAAATACATATCAGTCTCCTACAGAGTTGAGTTACTCCTAGAGTCTCTTCCTTTCAAATTACTTCATCCAGGTGCCTTCCACCTCCTGCAGCCAAACTCCATAATAAAACTACCCCTTAGAAGCTCTACCAGAGGAGTATGGATCTCTGGGGTAATCCTCTGGTAGAGATTGCAGGAGGTGGAAGGAATGAGCCTATTTGGACTCTAAAATGCCCATTTGCTAAGAAATGTTAGGACCAGGTGATAGTGTAGATGCTAACCCCAGTAAGCACTAAATAAGCTACAAATTACTACAGCACTCAACTTTCCTTACTTGTCTAGAGGAAAACATTTTTAGTACTTAATAAATAAGCACCTATCCAGGCATGTCTAAGGGTCAGCTCCCAGTGTTTTCTCCTGTCTACCTGATGAATCTGGGCATCTTGGGCAATGCAGCAATTGCCTAATGTACACAGACAACCCTCTCCTCCTACCACCCAACACTACAACCTGTGAGAGATGCACTTATATAGCCAAACTGGAAGCAAAGCTCTCTTCACCCAAGACTGGACTAGACAGTCAAGAGGAGAAGGTAAACACTTGCACCACACCACACTCATCACATAGTCCCTCAATACCTACACCACCAAAACAAACACATAGAAACACAAAACACACACCTACATTCACGGAGGCTCTCAATAAAAATCTGCTCAAGCAACAGAGACCTCCAAAGCAGAAAAGTAAACAACCTCCACCCCCCCCAACACAACCCAAATGAAACATAGCCCACAAACTCAGTGTGCCACTCAACCACAGCCCATAAGGCATAACAACATATGCAACATTCTAGTCATAGGTGACTCTATAGTCAGGCACACTGATGTTCCACTCACCAGACTAAACAAGGAGAAAGTTACTGTCAGCTGCCTGTCGGGTGCCAGGATCCGCCACATAATGCACACACTCAGGTCACTCCACAACAAGTGCAGATACGACTCTGTCATTATCCATGTTGGTGTGAATGACCTGAGACATACCTCCCTGGACTACATGAAAAGGGACATGGAGGAGTTTTCCAATCTTGTAGCCCAGGCAGGTATGACCCTAGCCATGAGAAACATCCTGCTATCACCCAGAATGATACCACAGTACAAGGACAAAAATGATTGACTTCAACAATTGGCTAAGCTTCTGGTGTCATTCTAAGGGGATCCAGTATCTGTCTGCCTAGGATGACATGATCGACAGACCATGATGCTTGGCCAGAGATGGCCTGCACCTCTCACCTTTGGGATTCCGGATACTGGCTAAGGCTCTTGCCACCCCTATAGTGCCTTTTTTTAGGCAAGGTTCAAATGACAAATTCATCACCGTAACAGGTACAAGCAAATGCACTGAGCTGGTGGTGCTGCGGTAGCGTTGTTGCCTCACAGTTAGATGTTGCCCATTCGATTCTCAGTTAGAGCGTCTTCTGTGTGGCGACATGCATGAATGGGTGTTCCTTCATTGAAGGTTGTGCATTAGGCCCAGCAAGCCAGCACATAAAAATCTACTGCTAATCATTAGCGGACCGGAGTTCCGCTGTGGTGACCCCTAACCGGGAAAAGCCGAAAGACACAACAACAGGTACAAGCAAACAAAATATGAGGGTAATGCTACTCAGTGCTAGAAGTCTAAACCTCAAAATGCATTCACTCAAGGCACTCCTTAAAATGGAGAACATCGACATCTGTGCAGTGACAGTGACCTGGTTCAAGGCTCCAGAGAGCACTCCTGCATTAGCAGGCGATAATTCATACCACACCTTTCGGCCACCTAACCTGGACCGAAACACTAAAGGCGGAAATGTGTCCATATTCATTAAGGATATCCACACCTCCAGGCTAGTTGCTTAGCATAATGCATCTGAGAGTATCCAAGTGCAACTAACTCTGGGAAAAAACGCAATCCAAATTGTAACTTGCCATAGATCCCCCACCATACCCCAGGATTTCCACTCCTCATTTCTTGATACACTGGAAAATATTAGGGTACAACCCAACACCCTAATAATGGGCAATTTCAACTACCCCACCATTAACTGGGAAAACTACTCATGTGCCAACTCTTTTGCTCAAAGTTTTCTGGAATTCATAAATTCCAACGCCTTGGATCAACTTATCCACACCCCCACCAGGGGCAGCAATATCCTGCACCTGGTCATTACCAACATGGGTGACCGATGTTCCACACCAGAGGTCAATTTCTTGTTGGTCAGATCTGACCACAAGTTAACCACCTTAGACATCCACATCCCGCCCCCAACCCCCATTAGGGAAACCACCGTAAAACATTTTTCCAAAGCCAACTTCACGCTTCTTAAGACAGAAGTGGCAAACTTCATGACACCCATGCAGATGGACAATAGAGGTATGACTGCTGAATCCTACACAAATGCACTTTATAAGCACTTACACGACATGGATCATGCTATCCCTAACAGAACCAAGATGCTATCCTCCAAAAAAAGGAAGCCAATCTGGTGGTCCCCTGCCATAAACAAACTCTTCAACAGCAGAAAGAAACTGTTGCAAAAAGAGTAAAATCCCATGAGTGGAGGAACTCCCTGGTCATCCTCAGTAAGAAGCAGAGATCCCTCATAAAATCCTCCAAAGCTAGTTACAAAAACAAAATCACCACTGATTCTAAAGACAACCACAAATCATTCTATAGCTATGTCAAGAATCTCAATGGCAACACTCAGATCTGCTCTGAGTTACAGCACAATGGCACTGAATATACAGAACCAACTGATATTGCCAACATTCTGGCAGATTGGTTCAGTGCTATCTTTACCTCCTTCTCACCCCCTAAAGGGCCCATCTCTATACCAGAAGAATGCATAATTCCTATAATCACAGCTGCACAGGTAAAAAACACACTCTCCAAAGCCAAGAACACAGCACCCATGGGACCTGACAACATCCCAGGCTGCATTCTACATGAACTACCGAATGAACTGGCACTCCACCTAAGTACCATGTTCAATCATAGCCTCACCTCAGGCTTTGTGCCCACTGAATGGCGCACAGTGACAGTTATCCCACTCCACAAACGGGGAGCCACTACAGACCCCGGGAATGACCGCCCCATTAGCCTAATGAGCCTGGTCTGCAAGGCCAATGAGTATATCATCATGGAACTTATAAACAAAGACATTGATAATCTCCAAACTCTGGACCCCACCCAGTTCGGGTTTGTAAAAGGCAGATCATGTCTCCTAAACCTGAAAAACATGAACAAAGTGCCCAGACGAGTCCAAGGTTCCAAGTAGATGTAACGCACTTTATTTAAGACAAATAAACAAGCGTTTTCGCTCCTGTTAAACAGAAGCTTCTTCAGCATTAAAAGAGCACAAGCTCGCAGTATTTAAAAGCTTCTAGGTGACGTACTGTTGATGTCACTCTAATTAGGCAGTTTAAAATACAATTAAAACAAGATACCTCAGTGTAACTTCTGTTTTTAAAAACAAGGGTGAAAAATACGTAAAAAGTATACATCAAAAATGTATATATATACTCATATACGTGCAGATAAATCAAGCAACCAAAGGACATATCAACATTGCTAGAAACAATTATACTTAATAGTTAATTAACTTATAATATTATACTTATACTCTTATACTTAATGGCATATAAATGTTGGTAAATACGGTCCCTAAATCGCCGGTAAGAGGAGCGATAATGCCCTCTCTAAACATATTTTGAACAACTGTGGCCACAGTTTCAAATTCATGGGCATTGACAATGTAAAGTGTGATGTCAGGTTGGGTCCGCAATCTTTAATTTTAGAGACCCGTGAGTTAGAGTGGAAAATACAATTAGATGCTTTCTCCTATCCGGTTCTCAATGATAACTGCAACATTGCCTCTATTTTAAAGTATAGAAGCTATCTTAGGTAACTGTTGTGTTAGTATAGCTTTTCACACGAGCTTTACGAATTATGTTAGAATAGTTGCAGTATTCAGTCTTACACTAGTGCATTAACTTTCTAGCTTCATGCATAGGACAAGAAGTCCCTTGCAAAAGGTTCCCTATTTAACGACAACTGCAACACTGCTCCTTGGGTAAAGTACTACTATTGTTTATGATATAGCTTTTCACATGTGTTTCATGAACCATGTTAGTATTGTTATAGGGTCATTTTATAAAGGTTACTTATCTTC
The DNA here is from genome assembly GCF_019279795.1 of Protopterus annectens. NCBI lineage: Eukaryota > Metazoa > Chordata > Ceratodontiformes > Protopteridae > Protopterus > Protopterus annectens. The sequence continues at coordinate 917,205,149 of NC_056744.1, forward strand.
CTGTCTCAAGTACAGGACATAAACTTAAAAGGTTGG